>NW_019180325.1:0-7051 GCF_002260705.1 Seriola dumerili
GCCGTCTTCACCCAGTGGCCATGTGGTCCAGAGCGACTGTGAGGACTCGCTGGTCATTCGTTCTCAAAGGTTATGTGGCCATTAGAGACAGTGCTGGCCAGCCAGAGGTTGATGGCTCAGAACCAACATCCAGCTCTTTGAATTGACTCAGTGGTAAGAGTTTTTCATAAAGCTGTTGGTGTGTAGTAATCTTTTCTGTGAGTTATCTTTTAATGGAAGCTGAAAATCCTAAAACAGTCTGTTTCTGTTTGTGTTCCAGGTGCTGGCCAGACTCATTGGTACAGATGGGACAAGGACAGCCCTTTAACTTCAGTGTCCTGGAGGAGCAGCCTGGGCCCTCCAGCAGGGGTCTGCCTCCTCCTCCTCCAGACAATGAACAGCACGGCCTCTCATCCAGTGCTGTTGGTCCCCCCCCTCACTCCAGCGCCACTCACCGCTTCTTTTCGGCCACCTCCTCTGCCTGGACTACCTGTACCCAGGACCGGAGCCTACGGCCGGCAGCCAACATCATACGTCCGCAGCAAGTGTATCCAACCCAGAAGGTTTGACACTGACCTCACTCACATTGCAGGTGTGTCGCACTGTGTGACTGTTGGTGGAAAGACTGTGGAGGGAAGAGATGAAGAGAAGACAGGAGGAAAACTTTTTCTATCTTTATTCATAACTTTTAATTGAAATTCTATATAATTATTATATTTCATCTGTTGCATTTGGAGTGGTGTTTGTGTCACCTGATGTCTCATGATGATCTCACTCCAGTGTTCCCTCTCTTTTAGCTCTGTGTTTGGTCTCCACCAGCTCCTGAGGGAAATCTGTCTCTTTAGCTTCTTAATGCTCAACTATGTTCACCAGCTGCTCTCGGACCGTGTCTGTTTGCTGCTGAGAGGTCGTGGACAGTGGCTACGGCCGAAAAAGTATATGTATATTTAAAGATGACAAAGACGGTAACTGAATCATTGTTAATTTACTGCACTTTTGCGTAGCAACATGTTCCAGTCGGGAACCGAACCGGCGACCTTTGGACCAGAAGCTTACTGTGCCATACTCTAGTGCACAGTTCTTTTTTCTTTTGTTTTAATTATATTCTTAAATTGCATTCACGATTGCGCAGTGTAAAGACTGGACATTGACTGTTTCCCTGCTAAAAATGTTGTAAATGGGGCGTCGAGTAGCGGTACCTGAGGACCGAAAGACGGTATAATCTCGTCCGATCACCTCTCCTTAAATACGTAGAAAAACCACATAACGCCATCCAGAAATAGAAATGTAGATAAAAGGCAATGATAAAACTCTAGTTAAATGCAGCTTTATAAGAATTTGTTTTTAAAAGAGTATTACTCTTTACAGATTGTGCATGAGAGCACAGATAGTCACTCTGGCCCATCAGCCCTCCGTACCGGCTCTGCTCCTGTCCTCCCAACTCCCACCGGCCTTCCAGCTACCACGCCCGCTGCAACTGCTTGTCCCTTTTCTTCACCACCCATCACCCTTGCCCCACCTCAACAACAGCTGGTAAGTGTTTTTATTATGTGACATATCATCTGTTTTACTTGTGATATAGTGTGAATTTTTATTTCACTTGTATTGGTTGTTTCAGGCTTTCAATTTGCTGACCAAGAAGTCCTCGACCAGCAGCTCAGCCTCTGTCCCTCCTCTCCCCACCACCCTCACAACCACTTTCTCTGCTGCTACAGCTGCTGCTGGGTCACAAACCATCACCCCAGCTGCACCTGAGCAACAGCCTGTAAGTCTTTTTGTGAAATGTTGCATCAAAAAAGTGTCAGTGGTCTTCTTGTTTTGCTTGTCATCGTATTATTTTGTATGAGGGCGACACCACGTCGTCTGGCCCAAGAGCTGTCCGCCTTACCACAGGACGCTTCAGGTGTGCCAGAAAGAGACCTGAATTTACACCAGGTGTGGAGAGCACGACACGTTATTCCTTGGCATCTTCAGGATCCCCAGCCCAGTGGCCAGGCTGTAGTCGTCTGGTAGAGTCCGTCTGTGTCAAGCTGTATAACATTCACAAGAGCCCCAAAAAACAGGGCAGTTACGCACTGACAAGATGGACTCTGATCGTCACGGACTACAGGAAGATCCGGCAGCTGGTCCTGGGTAATGCCACAGTAATGCAGAGCACTACTCAGCAGTTGTTTGAGATCAGTCAAACAACACTGGTTCAATGGAACAACAAGAGACTGAAGAGGCAGGGCAGTAGTATTCTGCTTCAAGGGGTCAACTTGCCTGCCTCTATTCCAGTTGCTTCTGCGCCTCTCCCACCTGTACAGGTGCGCCCCGCAGCTGCACCCCCACGCCCTGGCCCCCAGCATCAGTACCACTTGCCCCACAGTACAGCAGGACAGGCAGTGGTCAAGAGGAAGTCTGCAGCTCAGAGGCAGTTGTTCCCTCAGCCGGCACCTCCACCTACATCTGCCACATTGCCTGTTGTCCCCAACCCCAGCCCTGTCATCGCTCCCTTTATATTTCTAACCCCACAAGTACCTGGAGCCCAACAGATCGCTCCTTCTGGCCCGCTTCCCTCCCCACCACCTGACCGCAGGGCTTACACCCGGACAGTTGAAAAGAATAAATGTAGTCAGTGCCACCAGCCCCGCAATAAGGAAACTGGTCACAGTCAGTATTATGGACACATATACTGGCCCCAAAAAGCCAACATGCCAGTTGATCAGTGGATGGAGGAGATGCGGAGGAAAAGGGCAGATAAAAAATAGATTTGTGACATTCTTTGTCTCTATGTGTACATAATGTAAATAGTTTTAAAAGAAAAAAAATGTCTTGTTATATTTTAGTCTTATTCTAATAGTTTCCTAGCTTTATTTATCTTCTATTTTTAGTTTATTTATTATATTTTATTTATTTTATTTTATACACTTAATTTATTTCTTATTATGTATGCTATAATTATGTGTGTGTGTGTATGTGTGTGTGTGTGTGTGTGTGTGTGTATGAGAGGGAGAATTAAGGTGTGAAATTTGTAATAAATTTGCTATATCTCTACAGAAGTATCTTTCACTTATTCAAACACTAGCATATAATGAATATACAACAAAGTAACAGAACAGTATTTCAAACAGTTATTAAGTGATATTTGATAGATTTACAATGCTTGGTAATTTTGGGTAGCAACATGTTCCAGTGGGGAACCGAACCGGCGACCTTTGGACCAGCAGCTTCCTGTGCCATACTCTAGTTAAGTGTCATGTTATATCATATTTCTCAAACTAATGGAGGGTAAACTGTGTCCAATAACTTGTGATGGGCAGCAGAGACACTAATGACTTTCATCCCCCCTGGATGAAGGAAAAGAGAGGATATGGATATGCTTCATCACATGATGAAGGAATCTGTGGACATAAACTAATTCAGAGCATAGACAGCATAACCAATTATTGAAATTCGCTCAATAAATTTTGTTTTACAGAGCTTGGTGGAGCATATCACTCTTAATCGCAGGGTTTCTGAGAGGATACATGTAAGTTCAACTCGCAAGGCCCTCTGGGCATGGATGTGCTTCATCACATGATCCAGGTGCTATGCTACATAGCCCAGCTTGTGCGACTGGTTGAATGTTAGCGTAATAAATAGCGCAGTGCAATTTAGTCTCCGTATCCATGGTGTAGGCACTTGCTGAAAATTGTCAAAGGCTCTTCTTCTGAGAGTGGTTAGTTCAAGACCCATGGTGGGAGTTGGTGGTTTTAAGAGATGCACAATAACAGAAATCACACGCTCTCAATATCAGGGTCATGGGTTTGAGTCCCATGTTGGGTGATGAACTGGTTCGGGTCATAGGCAATGTAACGAATTGTTGATATTTTCTTAACAAAGGTGACATTTTGTATTTTGGATTATATGTTATAAAACAGCTTGAAAATCATGGTTTGTTCATATGCCTGCAAACCCCAACCATCAGTCTCTGAGATTCTTTTCTCTTCAGAATTAGGGACAATCTTCTGTAGAGTTTCCTGACTTAAACATACCTATGTGTCATGACATGTGTTTTGTAAGGAATGTTTTATCGTTTTAGAGTGATATATTTAGCTGAGTCACAAGCCCGGCTAGCTCAGTCGGTAGAGCATGAGACTCTTAATCTCAGGGTCGTGGGTTCGAGCCCCACGTTGGGCGATGTAGGTCTTAAATAGGAAGTATCTGCACAAGATTGGGAAACAAGCTGCAAAGCATCTTCATTTCTGAGAGGGTACAGGAATTCGAAATGCCCTCTAGGTATGGATGGATATGCTTCATCACATGATGCAGGAATCTGAGGACATAAACTAATTCAGAGCATAGACAGCATAACCAATTATTGAAATTCACTCAATAAATTTCATTTTACAGAGCTTGGTGGAGCATGACACTCTTAATCGCAGGGTCACGGGTTTGAATCCAACTTTGGGCGATAAACTAATTGAAGTTGTGGACAATGTAACCAAGTGATGAAATTTATTTAACAAAAGTGACATTTTGTATTTTTCACTATATGTTACATTGATCCTCATGGTTTTTTCATCTGCCTGTAAACTCCAGCCATCAGTTTCTGAGATTCTTTTGTCTTCCTGTAGATTTCCCGATGAAAGCATACCTTTGTGTCCTGAAATATGTGTTTTGTAAGCAATGTTTTGACATGACGTATTTTTCTGGCTCACAGGCCCGGCTAGCTCAGTCGGTAGAGCATGAGACTCTTAATCTCAGGGTCGTGGGTTCGAGCCCCACGTTGGGCGATATATGTTTTAAAAAGGAAGCACAAGAGTGGGAAACAGGCTGCAAAGGAACTTCATGTCTGAGAGGATACATGTGAGTACAGGAACTCAAAAGGCCCTCTAGGAATGGATGTGCTTCATCACGATCAACGTGCTATGCTGCATAGCTCAACTACTGCAGTTGGTTCAATTATAGCGCATTGTGTAGGCAATTGCTGAAAATTGTCAAAGGCTATTCTTCTGGGAGTCATTGGTTCAAGGCCCATGGTGGGAGTTGGAGGTTTTAATATATGCACAATAACAAAAATCACACCACTCTTAATCACAGGGTCACGGGTTTGAATCCAACATTGGCAATAAATTAATTAAGCTGTGGACAATGTACAATTGTTGAAATTTGTTTAACAAAAGTGACATCATGTATTTTTCATTATGTCTTACATTGAATGTCATGGTTCATTCATCTGCCAGTAATCTCCAGCTATCAGTTAACTCTCTGAGATTCTTTTCTCTTCAGTATTAGGGATAATCTCCTGTAGATTTTCTTGATTAAAGCATACCTTTGTGTCCTGAAATATGTGTTTTGTAAACAATGTTTCACGTGATGTGTTTTGTTGAACAGGCCCGGCTAGCAAGAAGTGCCTTAATGTGCAATACCACCGAGGTTCCGCTGGGAGCTGGCTCCGTCTGGCTGCATCCCCACGCCCAGGCCCCCAGCATCAGTACCACTTGCCCCACAGTACAGCAGGACAGGCAGTGGTCAAGAGGAAGTCTGCAGCTCAGAGGCAGTTGTTCCCTCAGCCGGCATCTCCACCTACATCTGCCACATTGCCTGTTGTCCCCAACCCCAGCCCTGTCATCGCTCCATTTATATTTCTAACCCCACAAGTACCTGGAGCCCAACAGATCGCTCCTTCTGGCCCGCTTCCCTCCCCACCACCTGCCCGCAGGGCTTACACCCGGACAGTTGAAAAGAATAAATGTAGTCAGTGCCACCAGCCCCGCAATAAGGAAACTGGTCACAGTCAGTATTATGGACACATATACTGGCTCCAAAAAGCCAACATGCCAGTTGATCAGTGGATGGAGGAGATGCGGAGGAAAAGGGCAGATAAAAAATAGATTTGTGACATTCTTTGTCTCTATGTGTACATAATGTAAATAGTTTTAAAAGAAAAAAAAATTCTTGTTATATTTTAGTCTTATTCTAATAGTTTCCTAGCCTTATTTATCTTCTATTTTTAGTTCATTTATTATATTTTATTTTATACACTTAATTTATTTCTTAGTATATGTGCTATAATTATAGGTGTGTGTGTGTGTGTGTGTGTGTATGAGAGGGAGAATTAAGGTGTGAAATTTGTAATAAATTTGCTATATTTCTACAGAAGTATCTTTCACTTATTCAAACACTAGCATATAATGAAAATACAACAAAGAAACAGAATAGAATTTCAAACAGTTCCACATTGCATGAAAGCTAATCAGTCAGAATTACATTGTTGCAGTACTTTCAATACTTATTGTATTCATTGGTCAGAAATTTAAAAATAAATATCAAATATATTCTAGCCAAAAGTAAATGCAAAACGTATGTGTCTAGGTGTGGTGATTTTTACAAATATTTCTTACATTGCTATATAAAGTTTATTATTATTCCATTATCAATAATAAAATTTTGACATTATGTAAACACTAAACAACATAATGAACTACTATTTGGCATTCACACGAAGTTCCCATCCAATTTGTATCACTTATTTAGTGATATTTGATAGATTTACAATGCTTGGTAATTTTGGGTAGCAACATGTTCCAGTGGGGAACCGAACCGGCGACCTTCGGACCAGCAGCTTCCTGTGCCATACTCTAGTTAAGTGTCATGTTTGGTCATATTTCTGTGTAAACTGTGTCCAATAACTTGTGATGGGCAGCAGAGACACTAATGACTATCAGTTCACTTACAGTTCCCCCCCATACAGACTATTGTTCCCCAGCTTCAGATTCAACCTGCTGTAGTCATAGACTGTATATAAAAATGGACGTGGTCTCTGGGGCTGAAAAGTGAAGCCAACGCGGAAGTGCCTTAATGTGCAATACCACCGAGGTTCCGCTGGGGGCGGGCTCCAAAAACTGTGGTTCCAATACACACTCATTATAAAAACACCAACTTCTCTCATGAAATACTCAGTCGATGAATTTTTTCCGGAATTCATTACTGTGTGATGGGCTAAATTCATACTTCTTGTTCCGTGTTCTGGTGGTCCATCTGAAAATAATAACCAAATTAATTTAACATTAGGCCTTAAAATCAGGTATTTTTGGGGGCGTGGCTG
>NW_019180326.1:0-101 GCF_002260705.1 Seriola dumerili
CATAGAGGAAAAGTAACTGATTCATTTAACATTGTCTGACATCACTTCCAAAATCTTGAAATGTAACCCTGAGTCCAAAGTTGAGTTTATTGTTAATTACC
>NW_019180327.1:0-259 GCF_002260705.1 Seriola dumerili
ATATTTTAACTGATGGCATTAATCGCTCAAAAATCTTATTGTTGGTTATGGATAAGGAATTAATTGTGGACCCTACTCAGACAGCATGTACCCTTCAAGTTCAAGCTGGTACCAATCCAGGTGACTGACACAATCCTACTGCAGAGCAGACTGTCCTGAGCCGACTGTTTCATTGATTTCATTCATATTGATTCTGGGTACCTTGGGATTGAGCTTGAAGGCTCGCCATCCACTGGGAGCACCAGACCGTCTCCACAAT
>NW_019180328.1:0-158 GCF_002260705.1 Seriola dumerili
TAAATGTATACATTATAACATGATGCATCTTAAAACATGCATTTTTTGTTTATATTAAGTGAATAATTTTCTTATAAGAAAGTCAAGTTATTTATTTTATTTTATTTTATTTAAATCACTCAATGGTTCAGTGCTGCTCTGCATCATGCAGACACCGT
>NW_019180329.1:0-108 GCF_002260705.1 Seriola dumerili
TATACTATGACGTTTTTATGTCTTACTATCGTATGACTTGTTTTCACTTTTTATGCCATACTATACTATGATTTTTTTTCACTTTTTATGCCATACTATACTATGTCG
>NW_019180330.1:0-110 GCF_002260705.1 Seriola dumerili
CTTTATGGCAAAACATTCAATGTGTACAATGTGCATGCACTGTTACACATCCACAAAGATGTCGCTCATTTCAGGTGTTCTCTTAATGACATTTGTTGTTTTCCATTTGA
>NW_019180331.1:0-280 GCF_002260705.1 Seriola dumerili
GGAGTTGTTGTCTCTGTTGCCTTTTATGTGGAAGGTGATGTGCTCATGTCTAAGTGGACTGCTTCATCTGATGGGTCTGACTGGAGCACCACTTACCCAGTTCTTGTTCCCTCTGTGTACTGCTTGCAGATACTGGACTTGGCTCATGACAATGCTATGGCTGGTGATTTGGGGGTTACAAAGACCTACAATCAGATATTGTAACACTTCTTTTGGCTTCTGTTGTTGAGTATTGCCGCACGTGCAATACTTGTCAGTTAGCAGGCAAACCTAACCAGGT
>NW_019180332.1:0-383 GCF_002260705.1 Seriola dumerili
CACACACACACACACACACACACACACACACATATTTTTCATATTTAAAAGTAATTAAATAAACAGTGATTATGATACTGAACTCTTCACACTGCTACTTTTATGAAAACACTTATAGTTGTTAACATTTGAAAAAAACTGTCAATCCAACCATTCATTTCCACCTTTAATGTGAATTATATTATAATTTGTTTGCAAACATCTGTTTACACTGAAGCCACTTCATCATACAGTCCTCCATATTTAGGGACATGTCAACCCTGTACATTTACCGTTGTACACGCCCAGGCATGAGACGAGGGCATGAGGCGAGAGGGCATAAGGCACGAGGTGGCCGGAAGCTCCAGGCTGCAGCCTTACCCAACTCAAAATCCCCGCCAGTC
>NW_019180333.1:0-769 GCF_002260705.1 Seriola dumerili
AAACAGCTGTGCGTGAATTAAAGTTTATATCATTTATTTTAAAAAGGCGGTTCTTTTAAATTATGCATACTAAATAAACGAATAATTGATTTTTGGTGTGATTGGTTGTCTTCCACCTTTCCAACAGTTCTGCACCGCCGACCTACGGAAGAGCAGTAGGGCCATATATAAAAAACAAAACAAAAAAAACGACAACGACAAAAAAAAANAAAACGACAACGACAAAAAAAAAGACAGAAAGATCTGATTGGGTGACTATTTTTGATGGTTTCAGCTTCTGCTCTGAAGCTCCTCTAGCAGCCGACCCCCTCTGTTGGCCAAAACAAGCGCAACGCTAGACATCTACCTGTCTGCTCTGCAGCCTCTTTCCCTCCGGTTTTTAATTCACGGAAAAAACGAGGACATTTCCAGGGACTGCTCCGACTGGGGACAAGACACCAAAAACAGCAACTGTTCCCGGAAAATGGGGACAGTTGGTCACCCTCGACCAGAGTCTGAGTGTTCTTTTGTCTGTAGACCACCGACATTGGGATGAAGCACTTCTGCCAGAAGAACTTCAAAATAAAAGACCCATAACATCGCAAAAGGACTAACAAAATAAAAGCTTAAAGGAAGTGGTTACCATATTAATAGACCTGTTAAGAGTCATTTACATAAATAATAAATTAAATACAAGAAAATGAAATCATTGAATTCATGTGTCACACTACTTGAAAAAATCTAGACAAAACGGTTAACATGGAGCAAATTCTATTACTGAATATCAACA
>NW_019180334.1:0-305 GCF_002260705.1 Seriola dumerili
AACATTAGAGCTGGAATGGGGGAAGCCATTCCCAACCTGTCAACTGCTCGTCCCTGTGGATTCACTTCTTTTCCCCGTGGTGTAAGACAGATTCTCGTCCAGCCAAGCGCCTCTACGGTCATCGTGGAGCCACCAAGCAGAGAGTTTGATTCTCCTACCTCCAGCTGTCAAGCCACAGCAGAGCCAAGACACCCAGAAGAGGAAATAGAGACCATAGACCTCACCCAAGAGGACAAGAAGATCTCCATAAAGACACCAGAGAAGAACACCCACTCTGCTGACTCTCCTTCCTCTGGCTTTGAAGC
>NW_019180335.1:0-114 GCF_002260705.1 Seriola dumerili
ATGGATATTATTGTTGTATTACAAGAAGAATGTTAAAAATAGTAAATAGAGTATTGCTAAAAAAATAAAAAATAAAAAAAAAAAGCCTTATGGCATTATCCTTTTATCCTTATA
>NW_019180336.1:0-117 GCF_002260705.1 Seriola dumerili
AAAACGAGACGAGAAGCAACGTAAATGCTGGTCATGTGAAGATAACTATAATTAAATATTTAATGCAATATTGTTGATGAATAAAAACGAGACTAAATGTGGTTTACAAAATAAAAA
>NW_019180337.1:0-172 GCF_002260705.1 Seriola dumerili
GGCCCATACTTGGGTTCCAAGGCCCGAATATGGCCCATGTACAGCATGATTGTCTAATATCTCTGAGACCAGAGCATAACAGCTGGACTGTGCCCAGATGTGGAAGTATGTGGGCCAGACTTGGGCCTAAGACCAGCATATTGTAATTCAAGTGGTCTGAGAGCAAACTAGA
>NW_019180338.1:0-259 GCF_002260705.1 Seriola dumerili
TGTTAATCATCATCATCAGACAGTGAGTGGTTGTTTCCACAGCTTCACAGATCGTTGTTCTACATTTTTCTTAATGTGAAGAAAACCAACAATGTGTTGGTCTTATGGTTCGATCCTTAAGTTTTCTCTGCTTCAGGGGCAGGTGGAGGTGTTTGCCCAGAGCATCAGTCATTGTTGTGTTTGCAATACAGAAGTCTTCCTCTCTATCTCTTCAAATGAGTACAAGAAGAAGAAGAAGAAGAAGAAGAAGAAGAAGAAG
>NW_019180339.1:0-102 GCF_002260705.1 Seriola dumerili
GAGAGCACTTTATGAAGAATATGATGGATTTCATGTTTACATGAAAGGTAAACCTGAACTGCCGAGAGATGGCTGAGGGCGGAGGGCTCTTCCTTGATGCTG
>NW_019180340.1:0-189 GCF_002260705.1 Seriola dumerili
AAAAAAGGTGAGGCGATTCTGATGAAAAACAACAACACCAACAAAAAACCATAAAATGTAGATAAAACAGCGACAACAGCTCCCCGGCCTTATACCTTGAAATTGTCGGGGTCCACGTGCAGTTTCTCGGAGTGCAGCACGCTCAGCTCGGCGTAGGTCTCCTTGATGTTGTCCATGTTCTTCACAGCC
>NW_019180341.1:0-328 GCF_002260705.1 Seriola dumerili
TTAAAAGCAAACAACAGATTAATATAAAATCCTCTACATATGATTGTGATTTATGGTAAAAGTTCAACTTTATTGTCTTCTTTCCATATAGAACATTCAGTATTCATGGGAATGAAATAGCATTTCTTTGCTGTCGCACATGTAAAGACGTTTCATTTAAAAAGTAAAATGTTCTAGTAAGTAAAAATGCACATAAAATAAATACTAATAAACGAATCCTACTATAAACAGGAATAGTGCCATTAGTGTTGAAGTAGTTGTGTGTCGATCTGTGAATGTGTGTGCATACCAATGTTCCCTCTAAGCTGCGCGCTTGCGCAATCGCGCA
>NW_019180342.1:0-142 GCF_002260705.1 Seriola dumerili
ACATGTATTATAACACATGTATTGACACATGTATTATAAGACATGTGTTAATACATGTGACAAAATATATGTGTTAACAAATGTATTATAATACATGCATTATAATATGTGTATTGTAGTGTGCATCCAAGCCAGGTTAATC
>NW_019180343.1:0-101 GCF_002260705.1 Seriola dumerili
GTAACATATGTCAGTTTCAGCCTTCTGAGTTGCTCCTTATCAAAGAGACGCCATGGGTCATGTCTCATATGCTGAGATGCCACACCATTAAGACTAGTGTG
>NW_019180344.1:0-113 GCF_002260705.1 Seriola dumerili
GCCTCCCCATTTCTAGTCTCTCTATACTATCCTGTCCAATAAAGCACAAAAGCCCAAAAAAATATATTTAAAATAAAGATCTTAGTATAATATGGCATAAAATGTCAAAAATA
>NW_019180345.1:0-128 GCF_002260705.1 Seriola dumerili
GTCACACAGCTGCTCCTGATTACCCTCACCCAGTATACACACCCCAGCCTTCCAATCATTCTTTGCCAGATTGCTCTTCGCTGTCACCAGTGCAAGACTTTCCCGCATTTGCCATTTGGATCTCCCGT
>NW_019180346.1:0-110 GCF_002260705.1 Seriola dumerili
CAGTCTGATTGGTCTGTTGATCGATCAGTCTGATTGGTCAATCAGTTTGATTGTCTGTTGATCGATCAGTCTGATTGATCTGTTGATCGATCAGTCTGATTGGTCTGTTG
>NW_019180347.1:0-121 GCF_002260705.1 Seriola dumerili
CCTCCTCCTCCTCCTCTTCCTCTTCCTCCTCCTCTTCCTTCTCCTCCTCCTCCTCTTCCTCCTCCTCCTACTCCTCTTCCTCTTCCCCCTTCTCCTCCTCTTCCTCCTCCTCCTCCTCCTC
>NW_019180348.1:0-332 GCF_002260705.1 Seriola dumerili
TGTTTTACCCCAAACTGTCCAAAACTTAAAGATGTTCAACTTATACAGACATATATGGAAGAAATCTCAAATCCTCAAATTTGACAAACTGAAACCAGCCAGTTTTTTCCTTGATAAACCAACTATTCAATTAATTCTTTCAACTGCAATCGACTGCATCTTTCACCAGTTTCATTTGGCCATTATATATTTCTATTTTAGCCAAAAGAGTTGGATCATATAAAACTTGTGCCTTACTTTTGCCCTCATTGGCTCTTGCAATGACTTCAGAGACATCCAAAGATATGTCTGGAGGCAGAGAAAACAGAGGAAATCAGAAACAAGGAGCAGCA
>NW_019180349.1:0-127 GCF_002260705.1 Seriola dumerili
GATCACTGATCTATACACTGATCAATACACTGATCACTGATCAATATTCTGATCACTGATCAATACACTGATCTATATACTGATCTATAAAATGATCACTGATCAACACACTGATCAATACACTGAT
>NW_019180350.1:0-137 GCF_002260705.1 Seriola dumerili
CATCATCAAGGTCTTAAGCATTTTCTGACCAAGTTTGAGGTGGGTGTGGTCAACGTGCAGGTCAGTATGTAACTGGAATGAATTGTAATTGAATATTGGCATGTATATGTCTTCAGGCCAGGACTTTTAGCACACAT
>NW_019180351.1:0-122 GCF_002260705.1 Seriola dumerili
GGAAAACAAACCTCATAACATGTTAAGGCATAAAAAGTTTTTTTTTTTTTTTTAAATAAGGCATAGGGACGTCGAGTGGCGTCGAGTGGCGCAGTGGGTTGAGTAGGCGCCCCATATGTAGA
>NW_019180352.1:0-101 GCF_002260705.1 Seriola dumerili
TGAGGATAGTGCAACAGTCTGACAGGTTGACTGTAAGCTGTTGCAGCCATCCATAAGTGATTGAGGGAAGGTGCAAAAAGTCCAGGAGCCGTTATTCATCA
>NW_019180353.1:0-242 GCF_002260705.1 Seriola dumerili
GTGTCAGCTTTCTGTGTTCAATAGTGTGCCTTAAGCTAGCATTCTAGCCTTGTGTGTTACTGTTTGCAGTGGATAACTTGACCTTTTGTAGTGGATAACAGACAGAGATGTGGACTTGATTCACATGACGTGGACTCGAGTCACAAATTTGATGACTTTGGACTCGGCTTCAACTTGACAATATCATAAAGGACTTACAACTTGACTTGGAGTTTAACGCCAGTGACTCATGACTTCACTTG
>NW_019180354.1:0-195 GCF_002260705.1 Seriola dumerili
AAATGTCAACAGTTTTTTTGTAGTTCTATAATTTAATAATTAGAAATAAACTGTAGTTCTTTTATATATAGTATAACTATATATAAAACTCTAACGCTGTGTTATCTTCATTTTAAGGGTTGAATAGGTTGATTTTTATTTAATGGGAGAGGGGCCAAAGATGGCTCTTTTAATAGTAAAGGTTGCAGACCCCTG
>NW_019180355.1:0-104 GCF_002260705.1 Seriola dumerili
GTCTGTGTGTGTGGTGTGTAAGAGAGAGAGACCTGCATGCTCATCTATCACATATTGTAACTACCTTTTCAAAATCCCATTCTGTCTGAAAGAGACGGTTGTTG
>NW_019180356.1:0-153 GCF_002260705.1 Seriola dumerili
AATTAAAAGCTTGGAGGGTGGATAGTGTTCACATCTACATCATATAAAAGAAGAGAATAGGTAGTCCACACACTTTTGTTGACCTGCTTTTTGTTCACGTGGCTCACAAAGACCATGTTGGTATAAATGTTTGGGAATTTTTTTTAACCTGAC
>NW_019180357.1:0-286 GCF_002260705.1 Seriola dumerili
TACCAGTACTCCCACAAAGGATCTTCTCCCTACAGCTCAAGAAACTTTGCATAATTGCCCTGCAAAGCCTTTATTTTTACCCTCTGAAGCCAAAAAAGTTGCAACAGGCAAACTTGAAAATGAGAAAATTGATGCAAAAGGCTCAGTTAAAGGTTCAGCAAATGTTACTAAAGAAAAGGTCTTGGTTTCCAAAGTAAAAAATGTCTCGACCCGGCCGAAAGCTAAAACGGTAAATAGTGTGGCCCCACAGAAAGAGACAGCCATGGTTGATGAATCAGCAACTAGG
>NW_019180358.1:0-202 GCF_002260705.1 Seriola dumerili
AAAGGTTGTCATTGCTGACTGTGGTGAAATATAACAGAGCAACTTAGTTCCTTCTGTCTGTTCTCCTATCAGATGTGTCCTTCACCATCCTCATCCCAGTTAATCTTTAAAATGGAGCATATCCTTCTTTATTCATTGTGTAATATTCTGACCCCTCCAGTCTGTCCTTTAAGGATCACATTTCTTAACAATATCTGAATAA
>NW_019180359.1:0-121 GCF_002260705.1 Seriola dumerili
TTTTTTTTTTTTATGCCTTACTAAACGATGACGTTTTTATGCCATATTATACTATTACGTTTTGTGCCTTGCTATACTATGCCATTTTTTGATGTTTTTGAGCCTTACTATACTATGATGT
>NW_019180360.1:0-144 GCF_002260705.1 Seriola dumerili
ACAAGCATAGTGAAAAACACATTCCTGTATGCTGTCAGTGTGTTTTGTTTGTTTATTTCATTTAATTAATCAATTTATAAAACAGTTGTTGGATTGTATCTATGCGCCTAATGCCTAACCCTGGCCTGATTACATTGTTTGCCT
>NW_019180361.1:0-220 GCF_002260705.1 Seriola dumerili
GGAGATAGTCCAGGACATGAACCCTTGTAAAACAGAAACATTTGCAGTTTTTATGCTAAGCTACGCTAACCATCTCCTGACATATTTTTTCAAATTTACTGAGGGTCACATGGGAACAGTATCAGTTTTCTCATTTAACTTGGAAAGCAAACAAGCATAGTCCTCAAAATGTTGCACTATGCCTTTAATTTGCAACACTGTCCACAATGTCTTAAAACAA
>NW_019180362.1:0-220 GCF_002260705.1 Seriola dumerili
TGGAACATGCACGTAAGATAACGCCATGGTGCTCTGGTGAAGAATCTTTGGTTTTTCTCCTGTGGTGAACACAGAGTATTATTCTATCACATTTTTCAAAATAAAAGATTGACTAAAAGCGCTGCTTCAAAGTAAGGGTCCTTCATAGAAATGCAGTGGAGTCAAAAGTACAACATTTGTCTTTAAGTGTAGTGGAGTAAAAGCCAGAAGTTTCCAAAAA
>NW_019180363.1:0-106 GCF_002260705.1 Seriola dumerili
TTATAATAAGGCAAAAAAAGTCATAGCAAACTAAAGCAAAAAAACGCCACAAAACGTCATAGTAAATTAAGGCATAAAACGTCATAGTATAATAAGGCAAAAAACG
>NW_019180364.1:0-203 GCF_002260705.1 Seriola dumerili
ATATTATTATGGACTGTCAGTCTGTGTGTCCTGTCCAGAAAATCTCCAGGTGACAGGGAAGAGTTTGTCGGCCATTCGTCCGTCACAAATGCTGCAGCAGCAACAAAAACATAACAGTGTAGGTTGGTAATATTCATAACACACCTACTTCAGCATGGACACACACAGCCTGGTTTAAATAGAAGACTTTTTGTCATCACATA
>NW_019180365.1:0-140 GCF_002260705.1 Seriola dumerili
CTAAATATGTGATTTTGAAACGACCACCCTGACACAAATTCAGCTCAGTGACGATTTAACCAAACGTAGTTGAGAAAATGGAAAAATGTATTTTCCACTTAAATATTCAGATTTGATTTTAAAACTGCTTTTTCTTTTTT
>NW_019180366.1:0-129 GCF_002260705.1 Seriola dumerili
TGATGTTTTTTTGACATTTTATGCCATACTATACTGTGGTGCTTTTTGTCATTTTTCTGCCATACATTTTTTTGACATTTTTTGGCATTGTTATACATAATTATATCATTTTGACTCATGCCTTGCCAT
>NW_019180367.1:0-1026 GCF_002260705.1 Seriola dumerili
CGTTTTTAGGACTTTTTATGCCTCAGTATACTGTCTTTTTTATGCCTTAGTATGTTATGACTTTTCCATAACTTTTTATGCCTTACTATACTATGTCATTTTTATGACTTTTTATGCCTCACTACTTTGTCGTTTTTATGACTTTTTATGCCTTACTACTATGTCGTTTTTATGACTTTTTATGCCTTACTATACAATGACGTTTTTATGCTTTGGTATACTATGGCGTTTTTAAGACTTTTTATGCCTTAGTAAACTGTGACGTTTTTATGAATTTTTATACCTTACTATACTATGACGTTTTTATGACATTTTATGCCATACTATACTATGTCGTTTTTATGACTTTTCATGCCATACTGAACTATGTCGTTTTTATGAATTTTTATGCCTTACTATACTATGTCTTTTTTATGCCTTAGTATACTATGACGTTTTTGTGACTTTTTATGCCATAATATACTATGTCGTTTTTATGACTTTTTATGCCTTACCATACTATGACTTTTCATGCCTTACCATACTATGACGTTTTTATGATTTTTTATGCCATACTATACTATGTTGTTTTTATGACTTTTTATGCCTTACTTCACTATATCTTTTTTATGTCTTACCACACTGCGACATTTTCATAACTTTTTATGCCATACTATAATAAGTTGTTTTTATGACTTTTTATGCCATACTATACTATGTCGTTTTTATGACTTTTTATGCCTTACTATACTACTTCGTTTTTATGACTTTTTATGCCTAACTATACCATGTCTTTTTTGTGCCTTAGTATACTATGACCTTTTTAAGACTATTTATGCCATAATATAATATGTCGTTTTTATGACATTTTATGCCATATTATACTATGTCATTTTTATGACTTTTTATGCCATACTATACTACTTCGTTTTTATGACTTTTTATGCCATACTATACTACTTCGTTTTTATGACTTTTTATGCCTAACTATACCATTCCTTTTTTATACCTTAGTATACTATGACCTTTTTAAGACTTTTTATGCCA
>NW_019180368.1:0-112 GCF_002260705.1 Seriola dumerili
TTTCATGCCTTACTATACTATGTCGTTTTTCTGCCTTACCATACTATGTCATTTTAATGACTTTTTATACCTAACTATACTGACATTTTTATGCCTTACTATACTATGACGT
>NW_019180369.1:0-164 GCF_002260705.1 Seriola dumerili
CTCCATAATATTTTGTTTTCATTGGCCCTAATACGGCATCATTAACATTACATTAAAAGAAAAAAAGCTGATTTTAAAAGCGTGCGAGGAAATGATTGAGTGCATGTTCCAGTCAGAGGGATCAAGAAACATGAAGCAGATTTTAAAGAGATAAACCATCGCAT
>NW_019180370.1:0-125 GCF_002260705.1 Seriola dumerili
TGAGCATAGAGAGCAACTGCACTTGGGCCCTGAGATCCTTAGGCTCCAAGCTCATTGTGTGATTTCATTGTAATTTAATTTATTTTTACTGCATGCACCAGTAAAAATTGAATAACTGTCTTATT
>NW_019180371.1:0-126 GCF_002260705.1 Seriola dumerili
GCAGACCTCAGCTAAGATCACAGCAGTCCTGTGTTTACCTTCAGTGCTGAGTGTTTGATTCCCCGCGTCCCCTCGGACTTCCAGCTGAGCTCCCTGGGGGAGGATGGGGGAGGATGGGGGAGGATG
>NW_019180372.1:0-546 GCF_002260705.1 Seriola dumerili
ACTTGCAAAGGACAATGATGGTGAACTTCTACACTGCCACCATCGAGTCCATCCCCTCCTCCTCCATCACCACCTGGTACGTTGCTGCCACTGCCACTGCCAAGGACAAGAATCAGACTGCAGCATATCATTCACTCTGCTGAGAAGGTGACTGGCTGCAATCTGCCATCCCTCTAGGACCTGTTCCTCACCTCGTGGTCCCTGAGGTGAGCAGGAAAGATTGTAGCTGACCCTTCCCATCCCGGACACAAACTGTTTGAGTCCCTCCCCTCTGGCAGGAGGATGCGGTCCATCAGGACCAAAACTTCTTGGACCAAGAACAGCTTCTTCCCTACTGCAGTTGGCCTCATTACATTGTACATTTCCCCAATGAACTATTGCTTACACCCCAGTCATTTTGCACAGTGTACATATTTGTATTGTATACATTTATATTTTTCAATTTATTATCAATTTCTATAATATTTCTTCACATTTTATTGTGAATATTTTATCTTGTAAAATTTGGCCTGGCCTGGCATCAGTCACAAGCCATTAAAGAAGTTC
>NW_019180373.1:0-100 GCF_002260705.1 Seriola dumerili
CATGCAGCTGAACAGCCCAGAATAACTGAGTTCAACTACGTAATTAACCTCCGGTATCTCTATTCAATCGATGTCCATCCATCATCACAAAGGACTTGAC
>NW_019180374.1:0-103 GCF_002260705.1 Seriola dumerili
ATGCCTTACTATACTATGACTTTTTTATGACATTTTATGGCTTACTGTATGGTGACATCTTTAAGCCTTATTATACGATGACTTTTTATGCCTTACTATACTA
>NW_019180375.1:0-382 GCF_002260705.1 Seriola dumerili
GAGACAAGTTAATATAAGAGGAGAGGAGAGGAGAGGAAAGGAAAGGAGAGGAGGAGGTGAGAAAACAAGAAGGAAAGGAAGCAGGAAACAGTCAGAGGAATCGATAGGATTCATCCTCTGGGAACCGAACAACGACAAACTGACTCAGTGTCTCGGGACTGAAACCACCTGCTGACTGTTCACCTGAATCGTCCTCTCTGTTGGCAGGTAACTGGCAGCAAGTGTTACGCACACACATCGACCCAGAGCAGCTTCCTGTGGTGTACGGAGGAACCCTGACTGATCCTGACGGAGACCCTCGCTGCAGAACCATGGTCAGAGCAAAGACCCTGACTGTGTCTCTCACAGCTGATGATGATGATGATGATGATGATGATGATGA
>NW_019180376.1:0-123 GCF_002260705.1 Seriola dumerili
GTGGCAAATTATGGTAAATGATTGAGTTACCGTCAATGACGTGAAGATGTACAGTAAGTATGGATGGATGGATGGATACTTTACTCATCCCCTAGGGAAAATGCATGTGTCCAGTAGCTCATT
>NW_019180377.1:0-122 GCF_002260705.1 Seriola dumerili
ATTTGTACATCTTTAACTGTAATTTTACATACAATTTTCTGTACATTTTTACAGGTTTACCACCATTTATCATAAAGCAATGAAATAACTGTAAATTAACAGATGCTAGTAGTAATTTAAAT
>NW_019180378.1:0-103 GCF_002260705.1 Seriola dumerili
GCATAAAAAGTCACAAAAACGTCATAGTATAGTAAGGCCCAAAGGTCCGAAAAAAGTCATAGTTTGGTAAGGCATAAAAAGTCATAAAAATGTCATAGTATAG
>NW_019180379.1:0-1466 GCF_002260705.1 Seriola dumerili
ATGTACTGGAAGCCCTACAACCCCTAAACTCAGTAAAACACCCATGGTTTAGGTTTCTGTTACCAACAGAATCTTAGCAATTGTGTTCTTAATGTGATAAGAAGAAACTAGATTCTTAAATATCAAATAACTTTTGTTTTAATAAAACAGTTTAAATACTTAAAGTTAATTGATTGAAATAAAAGCTGAACATGTTCATAACTACCAGATGTCTTAATTCCACCAAACCAACCGTTTAAAAAGATTTGATAAGAGATCTGAAAGGATTCAGAATCGACACAAATGCTATTTAACCCCAGAACTAGTTGTAGCCAGAATTTTATAGATAGCAGGTCAAAGTGTGACATCAGTACCCCTGTGGATGTGTATGATGAGCCACCAGAAATGTTTGTCAGGTTCAACTTTGTCTCTGATGAAGAAATGCTCGTGTTGAACTGTTAATCTGTTGCATAATTAAAGGCTGCAAATCAATCAGTGTGCTCCAGCACCTGATTTAGCTGCACCTCTCTACTTCCTGACTATCATTGATAAGTTGACCTCATGGTGGAGCGACATGCTGAACATGCACATTAAATTTATGACCGTCCGCCACTAGCTATTAAGATATCTTGCTGGAAAACACAGTCACTACACGGTGCTATGCTGTAATTGTTCACTTGATTTTCTGAATTGAAGCTTCTTCAATATTTTGCTGGGCATTTTCCTGTGTAACACTGTATTTCCTTTTTTATGAGCATCCTTCACAACAACCTGCCAGTTATTTGCACGTGGCCATGTGGCTGCTTCCTCATGTTGTTCCAGATCAGGGCTGAAGTCCAACCACCGAACAGACCTGCTGCCGTTGCTGCGTGCTTGCACTCTGCAGGAAAACAAATGCTTCTGACAAGCAAACATGGCCACCAGTAGCTCACAGAGTCAGAGCTCTCTCTTTGTAGGGACACAAGAGGAAGATTCATTTACATAAATGGAGCATGACATGAATTATTTACATTTTTCTTGTTTTTGGTGAAACGCTGTTGAGCCTGGATTTCTAAATTAGACTAATTACACAATAACAAAATCTTTTCAAGATGTTATATCACAAAGGGAGTTCTGTTTCTCATTATGGGCTTACTTAAACTGAAATTATCAGTGTTTGGATGTTTACTGCATTTAAGCTCCCAAGGGACACAAAAACTAAATGAAATTAAAGCTGCAGGCAGCGTTGAGCAGGCCCTTGCACTCTGCCTACCTCGGGGGTGCTCACAGTAGGCCTGTTAAAGCAGCCGCACACCATAGGGGCGACTGGACACAGTACTCATGGTTTACGATTCCCTGCTTGGGTTAGGGAGACATGTATTGCATGCTTCTTTGCATTCTTTTTTTTTATTTTTATTTTTTAATATATTTTTTGGGCATTTTACCCTTTATTTTTGATAGTACAAAAATAATAAGCAGGTGGGGGTAGAGTCTCTGTTCTATGGTTC
>NW_019180380.1:0-103 GCF_002260705.1 Seriola dumerili
CACTTTGTAGCATTTCGTTTTGATTGATACACCACCTCTGCCGAGCATAAAGATTTTTCATTCAAAAAAACCCCCCCCACTTCTTTTATTACTTAATTTTTAT
>NW_019180381.1:0-102 GCF_002260705.1 Seriola dumerili
TCTCTTCTGCCATGTCTGGTGTCTCGCTGGACCATTTGACGAGAATGTCAGTCACAGCTTTAGTGGATGAGTGGGTGGAAATCTTAGATTTTACGCTCTGAG
>NW_019180382.1:0-192 GCF_002260705.1 Seriola dumerili
CTCCTGTTTAAGTTCTTGTGTTTCCCTGTGCTTCACCAGCGTTGTGGAAGCTCTTTTGTTTGAATAAACCTTTTGCACCGTGTCTCATGTGTTGGCTGCATTTTGGGTCCAGCTTTACCCCTCAGACCTTGACAGGTTCATTCCAAACACTTAAATTGCACATTTTCTTACTTCTTTATTTATAATGTAGAA
>NW_019180383.1:0-132 GCF_002260705.1 Seriola dumerili
AATATTACAATTAAAATACTTGTTTGGAAACTTGCTGTGACTGATTTGTTGAACGGGTTTTATCAGGTTTATCAACCTCTGTAAACCTGTAAAAATCAGCATGAGAAATTCAAGTTTGCGTTAGTTACTAGC
>NW_019180384.1:0-352 GCF_002260705.1 Seriola dumerili
CATAAACATCAGATGTACATAAAATATCATCCTGCATGTATTTAGGAATAGAGCAAACAAATCTTTTTAATATGTGTTTATTTTATATACATTTTGTTTTAATCATAATGAATTATTCAATGACTAAAACCCAAGGTAAAGGTATTCTTATCATTATAGATAATACTTTATTATCATGAAGTAATTTATAATTAATACTTTCATTAATTTCTTGTGGTTGTTTTACGATTAAATTATCATTGTTTCTCGTTTGAAGCACATCTTGCTAATAAATCAAATGAATTTTTAATTCAATAAAAACGACCAGGCATCCAAGAGCCCATCCCCCACCCTAAACCTAAGACCCTCGTCT
>NW_019180384.1:405-756 GCF_002260705.1 Seriola dumerili
GGCTGCTACTCCAACACCATTGCTCCCAGGCCCTTCACAACATTTCTTTACTTTATTCCCTCCAGGTTCCATTCTGTAACAATCCTACTTCAGTAAAGGCTGGTTCACATACAGATCTGATCTCAGTTGTGAGTACAGATATTCCATTGGATTATTAAAGTTTAACATTCAGTATATTTATAATGCATAGTATATTTTTGTGAAAATTTACTACAGCAAGTTCTTTATTTCTCTGATGATTTGCTTCATAACTCAAAGAAAATCAGTGAAAAAGTAAGTAAAAAATAAAACCATGAAGACTGTGATTTTTCATTTTTTCAAAGAGTAAAACTGAAATAATTTTTGTCAGAA
>NW_019180385.1:0-157 GCF_002260705.1 Seriola dumerili
TGACACTTCCTCCTGGTGAATAGGGCGGGGGATTCTTCTTATCAAATATTGTTTCCTTTTCCCACATTATGTTTTGAGAAACAAAGAACAACTATTTCAAGAACCAATATTAGCCTCGCTTTATTTTTGCCACATTAAGGCTATAATCATTAAATTG
>NW_019180386.1:0-235 GCF_002260705.1 Seriola dumerili
TTATCTTATTCCCCTTTATATATTAAACCACAAAACAATGATATTTACAAAGCATCTATGAAAAAATCTCCCTTTTCCTATTTCTGCAGCACCGCAGCCTGAGTGCTTTCTGGTTGCATAGCAACGGTAAAGTGCGCTGTGCTGTTAATCAACTGCGGCTCGAGCTGTAGCTGTTATATAACGTTATATACCGTTTACTAACTGCCCAGTCAGAAAATAACAAATTAACAAAACT
>NW_019180387.1:0-215 GCF_002260705.1 Seriola dumerili
CTGGGTTTCATCTCATTTTTTAAAAATTGCATAAAAAACAAAAACCAACTTACCTGCCTCAGAACGACTTCCTGTTGATGACATCACACGTCACCGCTCAGACAGTTCGTTCTCTGTAGGATCCCATGTTGCGTGCACACAAACGCACACACACAAGTTCACATCTATTTCCTTTACTCTCAGCCAAAGTGCACCTTGTCTATCTATCTATCTAT
>NW_019180388.1:0-119 GCF_002260705.1 Seriola dumerili
AAAGCACAGGCCAGCAAATGTCAGTCAAGCCTCCATGGACCATGTGAACCTCCATTCAGCCAGGAGGAGCCCCTATGTGTCAAAGGTGGAGTGTGTGTGTGTGTGTGTGTGTGTGTGTG
>NW_019180389.1:0-330 GCF_002260705.1 Seriola dumerili
ATGATCTTGAATAAAACTTCATTGAACCGAGCACTAAAGCAGAGGTTCTCAAAGTGGGGTCCTTGAGGCGGGTCCTGGGGGTCCACAGCAAAAAGGGGAATCACATATCTCCACTATAAGTCCATCCGTAACGTGACACAATGACGGAGTGTGTGAATGTTTCGGTCATAATGTTTCAAACAGTAAAAGCAGAGATCGTGTTGATGGGCGAAAGCTTAATGGGGGTCTGTGGTCTGATGGTTTAGGGTCCTTGATGTAAAAAAGTTTGACCACTAAATACTGGTCCCGACATGGTTTTCTTCTGGTCCAGAACCATCAGTCAAGTCCCTC
>NW_019180390.1:0-109 GCF_002260705.1 Seriola dumerili
AAATTAAACGCTTGGAGCAAATGTGCAGAAATAATAAGAGTAATTCTTAAAATGGAAAATATCTACTGTAGTAAAGACTCTCAAGCCAGTAAATGCATTTAAACTAGCA
>NW_019180391.1:0-121 GCF_002260705.1 Seriola dumerili
TCATTAGCTATATAGCCATAGTGTATAGCCATAACATATGATCTCCCACCATTGCCAACTCATCACACCGCTAATTTCATTCTTATTTTCATCTTTATGATTATTATACCTTGCATTTACT
>NW_019180392.1:0-122 GCF_002260705.1 Seriola dumerili
TGATTGTTAATTTGTCTGCAGGTGATTCGTGGGCGGAGGTGCTAATCTGTAGTTGAAGACACCTGGGCCCGATGCCGCCACTACTATAAAGCCCCGGCTTCATTCAACCAGATCTCTCTCTC
>NW_019180393.1:0-104 GCF_002260705.1 Seriola dumerili
ATCACGTTTTATGGCTGTACATGCTATGACGTCTTTAAATTTCACTATCATGACAAAAAATGTTTAGTTGGCATGGTAGTCGAGTGGTTAGACCTGTTACCTTT
>NW_019180394.1:0-258 GCF_002260705.1 Seriola dumerili
GGGAGGCGAAAACATGGCAAAAGAAATGTGCTTTAAAACGAAAACGTATTAGTGTGGACGTAGACTGTAACCCAAGTTATTTTCTGTAGCTACAGTTTACAGATATCCCCTCAACGCCTCACATGCCGGCAGTCAGTAGATGCTAGCTGGTGGCTGCACACAGAGAGGCCTCTTGTCTCCACTCAGTTACTGCAGACAGGTGTGTAGCCAACATTTATCTAGTTTAAAAAGAGTGAAATAAGGTTCTAATGTAAGATT
>NW_019180395.1:0-146 GCF_002260705.1 Seriola dumerili
AGGAATATTTACCACACTCTAATCAGTATGCAAAATCTATTACAGTTAATAATATATATTTATTCATAATATAAGTACTGTCATATTGCCCATATTAATCATATTTGGAACTGATTGCAACACCCTCACACAGTGGCCTCCACTCT
>NW_019180396.1:0-162 GCF_002260705.1 Seriola dumerili
ATTTACATTCGGTAGAGACCTTAGTCTGTCATTGGCTGCATTAGCAGCGTAGCAGTCAACTCAAAGTGAACTACAGATGCCCTGAAAAATAATGCACACATGTTTGTACATTTGTTTCTAGTGAAGAGGTTGCCATGGTTACCTTGAAGCTGGTAGTGATGG
>NW_019180397.1:0-177 GCF_002260705.1 Seriola dumerili
ATGACAGGAGCAAAGGAAGAAGTCTGGTGACGTAGTATGGAGAGTGACAAAGTCCACATTTGGTGGAGGTTGGGGTGGATGGGTCAACTAGCAGTTTTGTTTATTTCATTGTTTTTTTTATCCATGACTGTTCAAAAACCTTAACCATGTTGTTACTATTGTAACCATAACAACAAA
>NW_019180398.1:0-115 GCF_002260705.1 Seriola dumerili
TGGCATCAGGAAAATAATCAGTTACATTGGCTGATTTACTAAAAGTATCTTCCAAGAAATGATTTATCTCCTCTAAAGAATACAGGTCAGTGTTCTGGGAGACACTGTCTGCCAC
>NW_019180399.1:0-111 GCF_002260705.1 Seriola dumerili
TACTATGTTGTTATTTGACATTTTCATGCCTTACTATACCGTTTTATTTTTTGACATTTTTATACCTCACTGTGCTATGTCATTTTTTAACAATTTTATGCCTTACCATAC
>NW_019180400.1:0-128 GCF_002260705.1 Seriola dumerili
TGTTGCTTCCCTTTTCCCCTGTGAGCCGGGTTGTAACAGCCCTCTTGTGGACATAGTGGTCCTGGTGGCAGCAGAGTGACAAATAGTTCAGTCCAACCTTTGTATTGTTTACTGTCCACTTATTTGAA
>NW_019180401.1:0-161 GCF_002260705.1 Seriola dumerili
TGACTTTAGAAACACAAACATATGAGGAAAGGAGAATAAACTGAGTGGGTCGCTCCACTAATCCAGTTCTTCAGAGTCACTTCAGCAACACAAGTGTTCATGTACATTTTTTCAGATTGTTGGTGGTATATGATCTGCTGTAAATTCATGTTTCTTTAAAA
>NW_019180402.1:0-153 GCF_002260705.1 Seriola dumerili
TTCTCACTATAAGGTTATCATTCCAATCCTCAGATAACATTGGATCTGGATTTTTTCTTGCCAGGTTTGGTCCAACATTTACAAAAAAATGATTAAAGCTATTTACCACATCATCCATATTGTCCTTTTTAATATTATTATCAATAAAATATT
>NW_019180403.1:0-566 GCF_002260705.1 Seriola dumerili
AGTTTCTGAAGCTGGTGGAGATTGCTGCGAGTGAAGACAACATGAAGCGAGTTCTTTTCGGGAACACAAAGCCAGATCCAATGCAAAACTTAAGATAATTAAAAAACGATACGGTCAGATTAGGAACAATACATCGTCTAGTGCTACAGTGGCATGAAATGGGAGAAACCAGACGCTGAACTATAAAATAAAATGTTGTAAGGTATCTATCTAGCTGGGTAACCCTTTGCATCGACCACCAGTGACAAAGGGAACTGGGTTATTCTCCAAATGTACCACAGGACTGAGTCAAAACACAAACAATAGGAGGTAGCAGTCTCAACAGAAACTGAATATTTTAAGTAGGTATCTTATTGGATTGCATTACGTTTACTGATTTCTGGAAACTCAGTGAATGTCTGTGGTTCCTGATCTTAAATAGTAAAGAAAAATGAACGGAAATCGCATTAATATCTAGAAAATGAGAGTGTGTCGGGACAAGACCTCAACCCCACTACAGTAGGTTACACAGATCGAGACCTCAAAAGCTGCTATTGAAAAGGCCACAAGCCTTAAAAATCACTCGC
>NW_019180404.1:0-1650 GCF_002260705.1 Seriola dumerili
AGTACGCTGTTATAGTTTTGACACATTCCAACAGCAAACCTTATGGATAATAACAAATTTGTTACCAGTCTACAAAAGACAGACTTAGGCAATCACATGATCAATCACACGAGGAAAACCATGAGAAAAGCACGCACAACAATGACAATGACAATCTGACACAGGAAAAAAGGAAACTGTAGTACATATACAGGGTCTACTGACAGGGAAGAGCAGGGGCAGGTAGTAAGTGGGGACCAGGTGAGGATGATTGGACTGAAATGACAGGACATGTTAGTGATTTCACAATAAGACAGGAAGTACTAAATAAATGAAACTTAGTGATTCGTTATGTTCAGTGTATCGTTACAAAGATAATTTTCGGACGGACTTGTAGAGACTGAACTATCTGTTCAACAATTAGAACGTTTCTCTCTCTACTACATTCAACACAGAGACAATGAGGAACCAGGCAAGCACAAGGGCCAGAACCCTAACCCAGGATACAGAGGTTCAGTGAAGGTGGTGTTGAAGGTGTGGAGGTGGATCAGTTTGTTAGAGGAGACTCTGTAGAAGGACAGAGAGCCAGCAGGACAATCCACATATACTGCTACTCTGTCAGAGACAGAGGAGGGGGAGGAAGAGGACGAAGAGGAGGAGGAGGAGGAGGAGGAGGAGATATATGTTTCTCTGTCATTGTGACAGACAGAGTAACCAAG
Source organism: Seriola dumerili (assembly GCF_002260705.1). Lineage (NCBI taxonomy): Eukaryota > Metazoa > Chordata > Actinopteri > Carangiformes > Carangidae > Seriola > Seriola dumerili. Next base: position 699 of record NW_019180404.1, read on the forward strand.
AGTATCAGAGCAGTTCAGATTCCAGGACTGATTGTTCCATCCAAACACAGAGTCTTTCCTATTTCCTCTCCTTCTTATTCCTCTATAACTCACTGATATCTCAACATGTCCGCTCCACTCAACCTCCCAGTAACAGCGACCAGTCAGACCAGTTGAACACAGCAGCTGAGGTCGGAGGTCAAATCTGTCTGGATGATCAGGATATGAATGATCCTCCTTCACATGTGTCACCTTCCTGTTGTTGTCAGACAGTTTGATCTGTCTGTTCACTGTGTTTGTGTCGATTGTGAGTTCACAGAAATCTGATGGAGAGAACAAGACACAGCTGCAGTTATTGATCATCTGATCAGTTATTGACAGTTTGATGATGACTCCTGACATCAGTGATGTGACAGTTTGAAGATGGTTGAATGTGCTGCTTTGTTTTCATCAGTCACATTAAAAACACACTTACACTTCCTCAGACCTGGTCTCAACCATTGGACTCCACCAGGCTCCGCCCTGAAAGGAGGAGGGGGGTCAGACCAGCACGTTCTCTGTCAGCATGCACACATGGACATTACATGGCTCATACACAGACTGTTTGATTACTGTGTTCAGATGGAGGCTTGTGTGTATGGATGTACATTGACCACAGAGAAACAGGAAGTGGAGTCTTCATCTTTAATGATACAGAGCAGGGAGGAGACATGAAGAAGATACTTCATCACCTTGTCTAATAGTAAAGTCTGCACCTGCATAAAGTCCCTCCTCTATCAGACAGTGTGTGTGTCTGCAGCAGGCCTCTACATACCTGAGAGTCTCCAGTCTCCAGTCTGGATCCTCCAGTCCAGCAGACAGAAGCTTCAGTCCTGAGTCTCCTGGATGATTGTAGCTCAGGTCCAGCTCTCTCAGGTGGGAGGGGTTGGAGCTCAGAGCTGAGGCCAGAGAAGCACAGCCTTCCTCTGTGACC
>NW_019180404.1:1675-4036 GCF_002260705.1 Seriola dumerili
GCAGGTCGTGTGGTTATCCAGAGGCGAGCAGAGGGAAGCAGTTTCCCCCTGATGAGGTTTGTCAGCAGCACGTCCACTGAGGTGGACTCTGTAACATCAGTCAGGATCTCAGTGTTGTGGAAGTCCAGAGGAAGTCTACACTCATCCAGACCGTCAAAGATGAACACGACCTGGAACTGATCAAACCTGCAGATTCCTGCTTCTTTGGTTTCAGTAAAGAAGTGATGAACAAGTTCCACCAAGCTGAACTTTCTCTCTTTCAGCACATTCAGCTCTCTGAAGGTGAATGGAAATGTGAACTGTATGTCCTGGTTGGCTTTGTCTTCAGCCCAGTCCAGAGTGAACTTCTGTGTTAAGACTGTTTTCCCAATGCCAGCCACTCCCTTTGTCATCACTGTTCTGATTGGTCCGTCTCTTCCAGGTGAGGCTTTAAAGATGTCTTCTTGTCTGATGGTTGTTTCTGGTCTGACTGGTTTCCTGGATGCTGTTTCAATCTGTCTGACCTCATGTTCATCATTGACCTCTCCAGTCCCTCCCTCTGTGATGTAGAGCTCTGTGTAGATCTGCTTCAGAAGGGTTGGGTTTCCTGCTTTAGCGATCCCCTCAAGCACACACTGGAACTTCTTCTTCAGGTTAGATTTGAGTATAGGTTGGCACATAGCAGGAGATTCTGGACGGACACAAAAGTATATTTTCTGAAAGTAGCTGTATCTAACTTGTTCACCAACAAGAGAATGGAGTATGACTCTAAACAAATTCACACTGTGAGCAAATCCTCACCGCCCCCTCGCCCCTCCCATCCTGTTTCCTGAAACTATGACTTTAACAACAGATGCCTGGTTGTGACAAACTTTGCAGGGCAGCAACTGGTTTAATCCTAAAATCAGATGAATAACAAACAGCATTGCAACAACACAATGACCAGTAAAGAAGGTTTACATCTTAGGATTCATAGCACATAATTTATAATTATTCCAAATATTGTTTGTAGTGGCTGCCTCGACTTGTTCATACAGTCATGGCCAAAAATATTGGCACCTGTGCACTTCTTTTAGACAATGCACAAGTTCTCCCCGTAAATTGTTGAAATTAAAAATGCTTTGGTATTCACATGTTTATTTCTTTTGTTTGCACTTGAAGAACACAAATGATTTGACGTCATTCTACACAGAACTCCAAAAATGGACTGGACAAAATGATTGGCACATTTTCAAAATTGTAAGAAATAATAGGATTTCAAGCATGTGATGCTCCTTTAATTTGTATTTAAACTCATCTATGGCAAGTAACAGGTGCTAGCCATATAGAAATCATACTGGCAACCAGTTTAAATGGAGAAAAGTTGACTCAACCTTTGTGTTATGTGTCTGTGTGTACCACACTGAGCATGGAGAAAAGAAAGAAGAGCAAAGAAGTGTCTGAGGATTTGAGAACCAAAATTGTGGAAAAGCATGGACAATCTCAAGGCTACAAGTCCATCTCCAGATATCTTAATGTTCCTGTGTCTACGGTGCGCAACGTCATCAAGAACTTTACAACCCATGGCACTGCAGCTAACCTCCCTGGATGTGGATGGAAGAGGAAAATTGATGAAAGATTGCAATGAAGGATTGTTTGAAGGGTGGATAAAGAACCTCGATCAACTTCCAAAGAAATTCAAACTGACCTGCAGACACAGGGTACAACAGTGTCAGCTCGCACTATCTGTCACCATCTGAATGAAATGGGACACTATGGTAGGAGACCCAGGAGAACCCCACTGCTGACAAAGAGACATAAAAAACCCAGACTGGAGTTTGCCAAAACCTGAGGAAGCCTAAATCCTTCTGGGAGAACGTCCTGTGGACAGATGAGACCAAAATAGAGCTTTTTGGTAAAGCACATCATTGTTCTGTTTACAGAAAACGAAATGAGATCTTCAAAGAAAAGAACATGGTCCCTACGGTCAAACATGGTGGAGGTTCACAGATGTTTTTGGGTTGCTTTGCTGCTTCTGGCACTGGATGCCTTAACTGTGTGCATGGCATCATGAAATCTGAAGACTACCAAAGAATTTTGGAGCGCAATGTAGGGCCCAGTGTCAGAAAGCTGGGTCTCCATCAGAGGTCATGGGTCTTCCAGCAGGACAATGACCCAGAGCACACTTCAAAAAGCACCCAAAAATGGTTTAAGACAAAGCGCTGGAGAGTTCTGAAGTGGCCAGCAATGAGTCCAGATCTAAATCCCATAGAACACCTGTGGAGAGATCTCAAAACAGCAGTTGGGAGAAGGCACCCATCAAATCTCAGAAACCTGGAGCAGTTGACAAAAGAAGAGTGGTCCAAAATTCCAGTAGAGAGGTTTCATAAACTCATTCATGGT
>NW_019180404.1:4061-14722 GCF_002260705.1 Seriola dumerili
CATGCGTTTACAGGAAGCGATTGATTTTCGAGTAAATTCTTTCCCAAAGTGTGTGCTTCTACCAAATATGAAAGTTCGAGGGTGTCAATAATTTTGCTCCATGTTCCATTTTGGAGTTGCTGTTTACGAATGCAATGTCAGATTTGGCGCTTTTCTCTCTGCTTCTCTTTGTGTGTGTTCCACAGTGCAAACAAAAAGAAATAAAGCATCGTGAATACAGACTTTTCTGGGCAGAAGAAATGCTGCCATTATCTGCAAAGAAGTGCCAGGGTGCCAATATTTTTTGGCCATGACTGTATGTATTGTTTATAGGATTAGATAGAGCAAAGTGTTTACCACTTTAAGGTAAGTTTACGTTCACAACTATGCAAGGCAATGCGCGATGCCGCCATGCTCAAGAAACTCTGTAACTGAAATAAGTTTGGCGTACGATTGGTGGTTAGCGCACCTGATCATGATGAGGCGTAGCCTGTGCCCTGTTGTTTATGTTTTTTGAAATGCTCTCAGTTCTCCCATTCATGTTGAATCTTTAGAGAAGATCCTGCTTACTGCCTCTGCAGACAGTCAGCCCAGCTTGCTCCTGCTTCATTCTCCTCAGGAAGTTCACTGTTGATCTTCACCAAATTGCCTCTCTCTGCCTCCTCTGATCTTCATCCTCAGCGCCAACACCTCCTCATCCTCCCTCTGACTCCCCGAGCATCTGCGGTAATCTGGACTCAGAAGCTTGTGCATCTTCTTCAGCTCGTCTCTATCTCTCTCTTTTGGACAGATGAGACCAAAATAGAGCTTTTTGGTAAAGCACATCATTGTTCTGTTTACAGAAAACGAAATGAGATCTTCAAAGCAAAGAACACAGTCCCTACGGTCAAGCATGGTGGAGGTTCACAGATGTTTTGGGGTTGCTTTGCTGCTTCTGACACTGGGTGCCTTGACTGTGTGCATGGCATCATGGAATCTGAAGACTACCAAAGAATTTTGGAGTGCAATGTAGAACCCAGTGTCAGAAAGCTGGGTCTCCATCAGAGGTCATGGGTCTTCCAGCAGGACAATGACCCAGACCATACTTCAAAAAGCACCCAAAAATGGTTTAAGACAAAGCGTTGGAGAGTTCTCAAGTGGCCAGCAATGAGTCCAGATCGAAATCCCATAGAACACCTGTGGAGAGATCTCAAAACAGCAGTTGGGAGAAGGCACCAATCAAATCTGAGCAACCTGGAGCAGTTGACAAAAGAAGAGTGGTCCAAAATTCCAGTAGAGAGGTTTCTTTAACTCATTCATGGTTACAGGAAGCGATTGATTTCAGTAATTTTTTCCAAAGTGTGTTCTACCAAATATGAAGTTGAGGGTGTCAATAATTTTGTCCAGTCCATTTTTGGAGTTCTGTTTAGAATGATGTCAGATTTGGCTTTTCTCTCTGCTTTTTTGTGTTGTTCCAATGCAAACAAAAGAAATAAACATGTGAATACAATTTTCTGGGAGAAATGCTGCATTATCTGAAAGAAGTGCAGGGGTGCCAATATTTTTGGCCATGACTGTATGTATTTTTATAGATAGAGAGAGCAAATGTTACCACTTAAGGTAAGTTTAGTGTCACAACATGAAGGCAATGCGGATGCCGCATGTAAAACTTGTAACTGAAATTAGTTTGCGTACGATGTGGTAGCGCACTGATCATGATGAGGCGTAGCCTGTGCTGTGTTTATTTTTAAATGTCTCATTTCTCCATCATGTTGAATCTTTAGAGAAATCCTCTTACTGCTCTGCAGACAGTCAGCCAGCTGCTCCTGCTTCATTCTCCTCAGGAAGTTCACTGTGATCTTCACAAATGCCTCTCTGCTGCTCCTCTGATTTTCATCCTCAGCGTCCAACACCTCCTCATCCTCCCTCTGACTCCCTGAGCATTCTGGGTAATCTGGACTCAGAAGCTTGTGCATCTTCTTCAGCTCGTTCTTGACAAAAGTGACCATGTTCTCCTCCAGCAGCTGGAACAGAAAACTATATGAATGACAGCATCAAACATCAGATCCATGTTGGACAGACTGACAGTCCACTGGTCTGAAAGTGCAGCATGGAGATTATTGTGAACACAACAGATGGAGCAGTAGTTGTTGTACATGTACAGACCATAAATATGGAGTCCAGCTGTGTTTGATGCTGCTGGGCAGACTGAGCACTGGGAACCTCTGAGCTCTCCTGGTCCACTCTGTGGAGGAATCATGAAGAATGAGCTCACATTATGTCTGTCCACACAGAGACAGACACAAGCTAAAGGTCCATGAAGTCACGTTTGGATGTGACAGCCAATCAGACGACTCCCTGTAGCGGTAAAGGTTTACTAGTCCTGCCGATCCCACTGAGAATCAACAGCTCAGTCTGCAGCTGTTTGTAGCTTTCAGCTCAGTGTTTGCTTTAGTCCCAACAGCTCTCACCAACCCTCCACTGTTTTACCTCCACCTTCCAGTGAGGACGTTCACAACAGACACAAACACTTTGATTTCAGACCAGGTCCAACAACACGTCGTACAAACTAGTTCTTTTCTACAATAACCTGAGTCTTACTGTCAGTTACAGCTTACATCTGATCAGCTGATGGACGTCGCCCTTTAAACTCAATGAAAACATCCTTCGACAGGTCGCTCTTTAAAGACAGACAGCTGGGTTCAGGAGAGTCTGGTCTCTGCTGCTGGATCCTGAAACAAAAACAGAACTGATAAATGTGCATGTTGAATAAAAACTGATGAAAAATATCTTCAGTAGCTTATTAAACAGAACAACTGAATTTAAGTGAGAAACGTCTTTGTCAGATTTAAATTCTGACCTTCTTGATCTTCTGACTTGTAGAGGACGATCTATGGACCCGTCACTCCTCATGGACACACAGATGGATCCAGGTTCTTCCAGTTTCCTCCTGAAAGACACAGGATTTAATCTGAAGTGCTTCCAGAACACAGTCAAACAGTCTTTTGTGGATACAGTTAAGAAACCAGGATAAGTGTGTTTTTTAACCACTGAACAGACAACCTGTTGAACATGCAGTTCAGTGGATCAATGTGAAAACATGAAAACAGAGCCATGAGAAATGGTTCATGCACATGTAGCTGACAGCTGAGCTGTCAGAGGAGATGAAGGTTCAGAGAGAAGGACGTCTCATTTCTCTAAAACCATGTCTCCTTGTCTCCTCGTCTCCTCACATCTTTTCCTTCATCATCTCTCATGTCTTCAGTCGGAGGGACGAAGACGCAGGGAAGAGATGCGAGAGGGAAACGAGGATTTAAGGGAATTGAGATGATCCATGTTTTATACTCAGTCGTCTGACAACAGGAACAGAGGGTTCAACAGTCAGACTGTGTGTGTGGAGGAAATGTTAAATTGAGTTCTGCAGTTAAAGACTGGTTAAACTGCACAGCTTTCAGATATGAGAATATAAACATGAAGAAGAACGATGCTGTAAATAAACACATGAATAAACCTCTGGATACACAGCTATTTAAACATCAGCAATATTATCATGTGAGTTACAGCCTACCTCTTTGCAACAGGTTCAGGTCCAGGTCCAGGTTCAGGTTCAGGTCTACGTCTATGTCCAGGTCCAGGTCCACTTCCAGGTCCAGGTCCAGCAGAGTGTGGTGTGTCTCTAACCCTAACACACACAGAGCTTTGAGTGTGAATAATGATGGAGCAGTGATGTGAGTCATGGACAGTTAGAGATCCTCATCTCACCTCTGAGCTCTGGTCTGGCTCTCATGTTCCCCACACAGAGTGGTTTTAGAGGGAGGGGCTCCCTCCTCTCTGTCCTCACACTGATCCATGCTGCTGAGTTCACATCCACATCAGCTCACACACACTTTCTACCTTCATGTGGAGAGAAACACACATCATTCATCTGCACATCAACTCAAATGTACATCATTTCTCCAGCTGCTCCTCCACTGATTGGCTCTTCTTCTCTGTTTCATATCAGTGTGAGGCAGAGGAAGCTGCCATCAGCTGCTGTACTTCTACCATCCGTCCACTAGATGGCGTCATGAAGCTGCAGTGACGTGATTCACAACTACAGAAATCACCAGAAAGAGGCTGATGTGAGGTGAGTCAGTCTCTTTACTCACAGGTCTGTCAACAAAACACACATATCCCACACAGAAATATTATGATCTAATTAAGATTCAGAGAAATCCCTCAGACAGAAATATTAATTAATTAATAAATAAGTGGAAACTGAACAGTGCAGTGCAACAGGTCTGTAAACCAATAGAAATCAAGAACATAGAACCAGGTTACCAGTAAGTTTACACTGTAATGAACATTAAAATGCTCCTGACATGTTAATGCATCTGGAATAATACAATAATAACTAATATAGAATAATATAACAAGTAATTCTTTGGATGCAGGATTATAACTTGTAAAGGAGAATTTCTAAATTGCCTTATTTCTCCATTAAGTGTCTGAACACTTTATCCTCCCTCAGAGAATCTAGAGCTGTCATGGGGCCCCTTTCAGTCGGGCCCCTGACGTATTAAACAAGTTGTTCAATAGTTAAATCTGAACCTGCATAAAGTACCAGCAGCAAACCAACAACCAAAACAACAACAGAGACATAGATAGGTGTCGCTTCAATAAAAATACCAGATATGTTTTGACAGACAGCTTTTCTGTTTGTGTTCAGTCATAGATATAATCACCTACCGGAACAGCAGAAATGCTTTATTGTCAGAGGATTTATGGAGATGTATTATCAAATTGATTATGTATGTATCTTAATAATGCCCATTTTGCAATAAATACATTTTAAAAAATCCTTATTGAGAGAAAAAGGCTCCACTACAAGTAAAAATCCTGCTTAATAATTTTACCAGAGTAAAAGTTCCCAAGTGTTTTTAGTCAAATATAGTTAAAGAATCAAGTATCATGCAGAATGGACTCTGTCATTATTATATCATCATATTATGTGAAAAGTAACTGTAGCTGTGAAATTAATGTAGTACAAGTATAAAGAAGCAGAACATGGATATACTCTAGTAAAGTACAATTAAGATTGTAATTAAGTAAAGTACTGGAGTAAATGTACTTAGTTACTGTCACAATCAGACACACCCCTCCAAATAACTTGAAGAGACAGCTCCAAAATAAATGACTGACAGTCTCAATAAAGTGTTCACAATAAGATCAAATCTTAATTCAAAGGAAATCTCTTTCATTACGTCACTGATGACGTTTAAACCCCAATTTTTTAAATTTTTTTGAAAGAAAGGGAAGTTCGTTTGGAAAGTGGCAGGTTGTGACGCAGTGGTCTTTCTTGAATACGGCCATGATTACTTTCTTTAATAAACAACAACAGCCCGCCACACTGAGTTCCACATTAGTCCTGACAGTGTAAATCTAATGACAGGACCGTTCACCCACAGAGAGTCACAGCTGTTCTCCAGCGGCTGTCCCGGCAGAGCTCAGGCCGCGATTTATGGCTCAGAACAGCGGGAGAAGCAGCAGCTCATCCCCGCCTCCTCCACAGGCTGATTCAGGGCGGGAACAGCTGCTCCAGTCCTCCAGCAAGTTGGAGCTAAACAGTAATAACGAGTTTAATAATAACTGTTATAACTTGTGTTCAAACCACCGACCATCAACTGGGACTCTATTTCTACTCTTATTCCCCCGCCTTTCACTGAAAACATCGAAAACAAAACATGGCGGAACATTTTTGAAAGTTGCTGTTGAAGCTTTTACAGCTTCTGAATCATTTACAGGTAACGATAACTTCAAATAACAAACAACACACGGAATAACATGAAGCGTTAGATTTACTCAGGTAACGACACGTGTTAACGATGAAAACATTGAAAACTGCTCACATTACCTCAGAGGAGAAAACATCTGGATCAATGTAGAAAGTGAAAAACTAAAAATCAACAAGGAGAACAGGAAGGAGGGAAGAGTCAATGGAGAAATAACTTAAACTTGGAAACATTTGAGCACAGAAGTCCTGAAATATCTCATCTAAAACTTGGATGATGTTCGGTTGAGCAGATGAATGTAAATGTAATGTTCAGCCTCCTTGAATCTCATTGATTGACTTACCAAGAGTTTGTTTTCATCACCTTCACTGGTTTGTTTACAATAGCATTGTTTGATTATTGGATTCAGGAAATTGAGCTCAAAGGAACTAAAGTATCTCCAATTGAACTGTAAGGACTCTGGCTTCTTCATTAATGCATTGATGTGGGCGCCCCTCTACGTGCTGGAAAGAAAAACTAATGTTCGATGATGTAAGTTTAATGTACACAGATGAAAAATGATTTAAAAAAAAAGACTTTGTTGTCAGAATGTTTACTAATGACTGATGTTAATGACACTGATACCAACAGTGATGTCTTCAATACAAACATTCATGCTTCATATTAATGTGAATGGAACTAGACTGGTAAAGGGGAAAGAGACTCAGAGAAGCATGAGCACTGATTTATCAACCAAATGGTTTGTAAAGGCATATTGTGAAAATTTATAAAAGCAGTATACTTTTTATATACTTTCAGATAGTACACTTTCTTTGTCAGTAAATACTGCAATGTACAAAATAATATAACTCTCTCTGGCTACACGACACAGACACTGAGAGGAGTCGCAGAACCAGGACCTTAAAACCTTAAAACCCAGGATACAGAGTCAGTGAAGTGGTGCGAAGGTTGGAGTGGATCAGTTTGTTAGAGGAGACTCTGTAGAAAGGACAGAGCAGCCAGCAGGGACAATCCACATATATGCCTGTACTCTGTTAGGGACAGAGGAGGAGGAGGAGGAGGAGGAGAGAGGATGTCACACTGTCTTATTGTGACTGACAGAAGTTAACCATCAGCAGAACATTTTCAGACTCCCAGGACTGAATCGTTCCCTCCAAGCCTGCGTTCTTTCACTGTTCTCCTTTCCTTCTGTATTACCTCGTAACTCACTTATACATTCAACGCCTCCTCTCCACTACGGAACCTCCCAGTAACAGCGACCAGTCAGACCAGTTGAACAGCAGCAAGCTGAGCCAGAGGTCAAAATCTGTCTGGATGATCAAGGATCATGACTGCATCCTCCGTCACAAGATTGCACCTTTCCTGTTTGTTGTCAGGACAGGTTTGATCCTTCTGTTCACTGTGTTTGTGTCGATTGTGATTCACAGGAATCTGATGGAGAGAACAAGACACAAGTACTGCAGTTATTTGATCATACTGACAGTTATTGACAGTTTTGATGATGACTCCCTGACATCAGTGATGTGACAGTTTTGAAGATTTGGCTTGAATGTGCGCTGGGCTTGTTTTCATCAATCACATTAAAAAAAACACACTTGACACTTCCTCAGACCTGGTTCTCAAACCATTGCGACTTCACCGCTCCGCCCTGAAAGGAGGAGGGGGGTTAGACCAGCACGTTCTCTGTCAGCATGACACACATGGGACATTACATGGCTCTCATACACAGGACTGTATGATGTAACTGTGTTCAGATGGAGGCTTTTGTGTGTATGATGTACATTGACCCACAGAGAAACAGAAGTGGAGTCATTCATCTTTAATGATACAGAGCAGGGAGGAGACATGGAGAAGATACTTCATCACCTTGTCTAATAGTTAAAGTCTGCAACCTGCATAAATTCCCCTCCTCTATCAGACAGCTGGTTGTGTGTCTGCAGCAGGCCTCTACATACCTGAGAGGTGCCAGTCTCCAGTCTGGATCCTCCAGTCCAGCAGACAGAAGCCTTCATCCTGAGTCTCCTGGATGATATGTAGCTCAGGTACCAGCTCTCTTCAGTGTGGGAGGGGTTGGAGCTCAGAGCTGAGGCCAAGAAGAAGCACAGCCTTCCTCTGTGACCAGACATCCCTGAAACAGACTGAAACACACAAAACAACACACAGGAACCCTCTGTCAACACCTGACTTGCTCTGTTAAAACTGTCATCAGATAAACAGGTGATGGATCCTGACCTGAGAGTCTCAGTGTACAGATTGGACTCTCCATCCAGCCAGAACAACAGCTTTCACTCCTGAGTCCTGCAAGTCGTGTTACTCAGGTCCAGGTGTCTCAGACTAGAGACTGGGAGCTGAGGACTGAGGACAGAAGCTCCACAGCCTTTCTCTTTGAGAGGTTACAGCCACTGAGTCTGAAGAGATGATCATGAGGAATTAAGAAGAAAGGAAGTTATTTTTTCTTTCCTGTTTGAAAAAGACAGAAGTGCTTGTATATAAGATGAATAAATTCAAACTCTCCTACACTTACACACTTTTTTTTTGAGACCTTGACCAACGTGCAGCAGCTTTCAGAAAAAGCCTTCCTCTGAAGCAGAGTATTTCTTTCAGGTCAAAACACGTCCAGATGTTCTTCTGGAGGACAGTAAGATGAAGACCAGAGCTGACCATTATGAGCAGGAGACAGTTTATCTGTGAGAGTACGTCCTTGATCTTCCAGGGACTGTGGATCTGCTCCACTAGAGAACGATTCATTCAGTTTCATTCAGACAGTGGAACAGCGGTTGATGCTGTTCCTGCAGAGGGAAGTCTCGTCAATCTTGCTTCTTGATGTATTGGACTGTTTCCCTGATGAATCTTGAAGCCACTTCCTGTCTGTTGTCATCAGGCCTTGTTAGGAGAGTCTGATTTGGTTCTGCAGTGAAAGACCCAGAGGAAGCGAGGAGGAACAAGGTTCCATGTTCCATTTGGACTCCTGTAACGGCCTTCGTCCCACAGCTCCATGGTAGAAGTTTGTCTCTGCAGATTCGTCTCGTCTTGGTTCAGACTTCTTGGAGGTTGATTGTTCTTCTGACATCAGATTAGATTGAGTCAGACATTTGAATGAAGTTCAGATGGACATGAAAGAGCAGCCAGGAAGAAAACTCCTGAACACTCAGATGGACGAAGCAGAACACCTTGTCCCTTTGCGTACAGGCCTCTCTCCTCTTTAAAGATCTGTTGTGAACACTCCTTGAGTACACTGAGGCCTGCTCTGATATCGATGCCACACTCTTGTTCAGGTTCTGATTCATAGAAGATCAGTGTCCTGTCTGCAGCTGCTCAAAAGCCAGTTCCCAGAACTTCAATCATCTATCCTGCGCTTGGGACTCCAGTGTGGAATCTGTCTCTGAATCCTCCGTCATACGTGACCTTCTTACAGTTTTTAGACTTGCGAACCAACCAGGAAAGGGTGCACACTCCCAGCAGGGTCATTGGGCAGCTCTTCCTCCCGTTCTCTGTTTTCATCAACGCGCGTGCGCGTGCCAGAAACTGTAGCAGTGATCCAGCAGGAAAGACCTGGGATGTGGCACCATATGATGTGGACGGCTTCGTGATGTCTTGATGTGGGAGATTGAGCTGCTGCCTGCTCCTACATCTACTATACTTCTTCCTAGAAGTATCTATACGCGTGCGCGTTCTGTGGGCTCAGTGAACCCTCTGACACTCTGTCACCATGTCAAACACACTCAGTGGAGGGATCTGATGCGCTGCGCAGGTCGTGCTGGTTATCCAGAGGCAGGCAGAGTTAAGCAGTTCCCCTGATAGGTTTGTCAGCCAGCACGTCCACTGAGGTGGACTCTGTAACATCAGTCAGGATTCTCAGTTGTGGTGGAAGTCCAGAGGGAAGTCGACACTCATCCAGACTGTCAAAGGATTGAACACCACCTGGAAACTGATCAAACCTGCAGGATTCCTGCTTCTGTTTGTTTCAGTAAAGAAGTGACATGAACAAGGTTCACCAAGCTGAACTTTCTCTCTGTCAGCACATTCAGCTCTTCTGAAGGTGAATGGAAATGTGAACTGTATGTCCTGGTTGGCTTGTCTTCAGCCCAGTCCAGAGTGAACTTCTGTTTAAGACCTGTTTTCCAATGCAGCCACTCCCAGTGTCACACTGTTCTGATTGGTCCGTCTCTTCCAGGTGAGGCTTTAAAGATGTCTTCTTGTCTGATGGTTGTTTCTGGTCTGACTGGTTTCCTGGATGCTGTTTCAATCTGTCTGACCTCATGTTCATCATTGACCTCTCCAGTCCCTCCCTCTGTGATGTAGAGTTCTGTGTAGATCTGGTTCAGAAGGGTTGGGTTTCCTGCTTTAGAGATCCCCTCAAACACACACTGGAACTTCTTCTTCAGGTTAGATTTGAGTCTAGTTTGGCACATAGCAGGAGATTCTGAAAGAACACAAAAGTATATTTTCTTTAAACAGTAACACTACTTAACACCAATTTTCAGAAGCTGTATCTTTTCCACCAACAAGAGAATGGAGTAAGACTCTAAACAAAGTCACGCTGTTAGCTACTCATCGCTCTTGCCCCTCCCATCCTGATTCCCGACACGATGGATGCCTGGTTGACCAGTAAAGAAGGTTTACAGATTGGGATTCATAGCACATAGTTTATAATTATTCCACACATTATTTGTAGTGGTTGCCTTGACTTGGTTATCTATTTTGATGAGGAGATAGCATAATGCTAGCAGTTAAGCTAATTTGGCTTAACAACATGAAGGCAATGGGGGTGCAGCATGTAACAACGATTCAGTAGCGCACTGATCATGATGAGGGGAAGCCTGTGTTGTGTTTATTTTTAGGGTGACAGTGAATTTTGTGCATTAAGTGAGTGATGGTCCACCCGTCCTCTGGGTCAAGATGAGAGAGTTGAGATTTGTTGTAGGCAAAGAA
>NW_019180405.1:0-185 GCF_002260705.1 Seriola dumerili
AAGCAGCTGCTGGTTTTTCCAGGTCATAAATGCGGCAGCTTGCAGCTGGTTGTAAGTTGCAAACACAAAAACTTTGTGTAACGTTTACTTAAAAAAAAAAAACAAAAAAAACAGTTTGTTCTAATTTAAATTCATGTAAAAAAAATATATATTGTCTTGTTCAGGATTTGTCCAACACCAAGCCT
>NW_019180406.1:0-116 GCF_002260705.1 Seriola dumerili
TGATCTTGATTCCCTCCTCCATTATTGATATGAAGCGCACATCCTCTTGAGAGAAGTGAGCATCCTCAACAGCCCTTTCATTCAAGTCAGACTCAAGCACCTTTATCACATCAGGT
>NW_019180407.1:0-116 GCF_002260705.1 Seriola dumerili
TCATGACTAAGCCAAGAACAAAACAAATGACATTACAGACTCATTCCTTTATGCTGTGTCAGCAACTGTCCTGCATGTACTTAGAGTTTGTGTGTGTGTGTGTGTGTGTGTGTGTG
>NW_019180408.1:0-332 GCF_002260705.1 Seriola dumerili
CACACACACACACACACACACACACACACACAATTTGTATTACCTTACTCCTCAGAACCGTCCACTGACACTCTTAACCTGAACCCTCAACGCGGAAAGAAATCAAATTCCTAACCTAGCGATTTGACGTTGAAGACTCGCCCAAATACTCCACTTTGATGAATATGTGGCTTCTCTAATTGATGTGTGACTCATCAGTGAGGCACAAACCTGGCAACAGATGGAGCCGCAGTGGGTTAAAAGCAGGCCCCCCCTTCCCTTGCGAGGAGAGAGCAAATGAAATTATATAGTTTGTAGGTATATTACGATTCAGCTTTTGGTTTTTTTTTTTT
>NW_019180409.1:0-102 GCF_002260705.1 Seriola dumerili
CATTTTTATGATATTTTTCATGCCTTACTATACTATGACGTATGACATTTTTCTTTCCTTACGGTACTATGACAGATTTATGACATTTTTGATGGCTTGCTA
>NW_019180410.1:0-334 GCF_002260705.1 Seriola dumerili
TTCCCCCCCCCCCCCCCCCCCCCTTTTTAATAACGTCGCAACAAACTACACAAAGGAAGCCCACAGTGGACCCGCCGAGCTATATTTAGCCACCCAAGTGCATGCTGGTCCAGGTTGGATGTGTGCAGTCAGTGTGTGTGTATAAACATGTGTGTGTGTTAGCCAGGTTGCTCTGACACAAATAAATGAGCAGTGTTTCTGCGTGGCACACTGACTTTCTTTCACCATACATGAAGTGTGTTGAAAAGAGCTTTTTCACTGCTGAGCTCTCACTGGATACAAAACAGCGCAATGATAACATGACTGTGTGTGTGTGTGTGTGTGTGTGTGTGTG
>NW_019180411.1:0-214 GCF_002260705.1 Seriola dumerili
ACTTAAAGACATTTATTTACAATGGAACAGAGTAAAAACTAATCTAGTATATACAGGTGTGTGTGTGTGGTGTGTCTGTGGGGACACATACGAAGGCGAAATCTCAAACTAAGTAAAGAATAACCACAGACATGAGGCAGACAAGATAAAACAAGAAGAATGATACAAGCAGTGTTGTGCCAGTTCACACCTAAAAAGAACAAGTTCAAAGTTC
>NW_019180412.1:0-120 GCF_002260705.1 Seriola dumerili
ATTTGAATACCAAGCCAGTTAGCCCAGGGATAAAGTGTGTGTGTGTATACATATATAGATATATCTATATATCTATATATATATATATATATGAGATGAGACCGGGTTTACAATTAAAAA
>NW_019180413.1:0-124 GCF_002260705.1 Seriola dumerili
TGTGTGTGTGTGTGTGTGTGTGTGCCCCATGTGGTTCCCTGTGGCAAGGGCATGGGGTTGACTGATGTGACTGTGTGTCTTGATGCTGGTCCGTCACTGTCCTCCTCCTGACGACGCACAAACA
>NW_019180414.1:0-939 GCF_002260705.1 Seriola dumerili
CCAGAATCTCCAACTTTCACTGTTCAACTTGACATAATGTTTAATTTATTTGTTAGGCAGCAAATTGTTTATAATATTACAAATGAAGATGAGAAGATCTCTGGAGAAAGGTCATGCATTTCCTAACTGCCAATAGTACTGATCCGTACTGTATATATTCTGTCTACAGCCACAACATCAGAACAGGGAACTGGTTTTAATGTTGTGGCTGATTGGTTTATTTTTGACTTAGTCAAGCCATGAAGCCATGAAGCCTATCAACATGTTGACGTTCTGACCCATGAGCACTCATACTTTTACATTTTTGATTTAATATTACCACCTTTTGCCATGATGACACACACAGACACGCAAACACACGCAAACACACACAAGGTGGAAACAATAGCAGCTACACGCTGTCCTGGGTACAGCTGTTTGGGGCCTTAAATTAATCTGATGTCTTATTTGAGAAAAATCTACATAAATGAGAGGGATGCAGTTTGGTTGATTGTTGAAAAAATGAAGCTCCAGCTTCAAATAAATGATACATCAGTTATCTCTGCATGCAATAATTCAAAGACATCACAATAACAAATAGAGAACCATGGACTTTTCAATAAAAAAGAAAGAAAGAAAAATTCACTGCTTGTTGCAGCCATTCCCATATACGTTCAAATCCCTGGATTAACTTTGATAAGATATTATCAAAATTCAACCAAATGGTTAATGGCATGTCAATGAAAAAGTGGAGTAATACACTGATTAGGCTCCATGTTGAACTGTAATATATATTATATATATATTACTGATATAGTACATTTCTTTCTTTACAGCAAACACTTCATTTGAAACTGATGAACACGTTTTTGTCAAACTCTTGGATAACCACCCAAGCTGAATGAGTTCAGACTAAATTTACAAAGAGGACCTACAGGTCAGCATGTCCCCACAGGAACA
>NW_019180415.1:0-190 GCF_002260705.1 Seriola dumerili
AGACACAGCCACCACAAATACTCTAATGTACAGAACAACAATAACAGTAATGGGAACAATAAACGTCAAAATAAGATCAGCAAGTCCAGCAATATAATTAAGCCCAAGGATACACTCTCCAGAACAGGAGTTATACCTGCCTGGTTGTTTCAGGTTATCCTTCAGATTTAGACTTTGAAGGGATATAGAA
>NW_019180416.1:0-109 GCF_002260705.1 Seriola dumerili
TGTTCGGAGTTGATCTGGAGACGTTACTGATCCTCAGCATTGTGTTTGGCGACTCTCTTCTGTCACTGCAAATTTACATATAAATAAATGGACACATTTTATGATGTAG
>NW_019180417.1:0-134 GCF_002260705.1 Seriola dumerili
ACTCTGATGCTGTGGGCTCTGAGAACCATCGTTAAAGAGTGGTGTTCCCATGATTTATCTGAATCAGAAGGTTTTGTTGAAGAAAACATTGTCCAAGCAAATATACCTTTATATTCCTTTGTAAGACTGAAGAA
>NW_019180418.1:0-133 GCF_002260705.1 Seriola dumerili
CCCTGGTCTGCCACACGGCAGACTGGGGTTCGAACCCAGGCCAGGACGGGAGATGCACATTTTATCTTGTTAACAATTTTTAATACTTAATGTCTGGAATTTTAGCAATAGGAGCAGGAAAACCCCCCCCCCC
>NW_019180419.1:0-109 GCF_002260705.1 Seriola dumerili
CTCATTTCGTCCCTGTTTTCTGTCCAGGTGATAGTTTGAGGATGGGAAAGTGGACATGGGAGGCTCTCCTTATAATCCAGAGCACCCCAGTGTCCTTACCATAAATCTT
>NW_019180420.1:0-133 GCF_002260705.1 Seriola dumerili
CTCTGTCATCTTTCTTCCTGCCTACTCTCTCTCTCTCTCTCTCTCTCACGCTCGCTCCCTCTTTCTCCCTCTCTCCTCACCATTCCTCCTCAGCTCTCTCTCTTTTTCTTTGAGGGTTGTAGCTTCCCACAGC
>NW_019180421.1:0-143 GCF_002260705.1 Seriola dumerili
ACATTCTGGTGGAGCCTGGCAGAGGAGCGTCCCCCAACACGGTCTCTGTCGTCTGCCACAGGAAGGTCGCTATCACTGCTAAGAGGTCAGTACGCTGCATGTTCGGTTACTCGTGCACAGCATAAGACATCTGTGCGTTTTCA
>NW_019180422.1:0-146 GCF_002260705.1 Seriola dumerili
GACGATTGCAAATGTGCGTAAACATGTGGAAAGAACACTTTCACAACACATCCAGCTAATAACAACATTCAATTCATCAATGTTTAACTCTTTTCCGAGCAGGGCTGTATACAGGAATGAGGTGATCAGGGGCAGGATGGGGATGG
>NW_019180423.1:0-130 GCF_002260705.1 Seriola dumerili
CAGAGTTATGGATCCAAAACTGACATGTTGTCATTCTTCCCACCATCAAACTATCACATTGATATGAAATAGAGACAGAGGACCCTTCTCTACAAACAGACCATGCTGTTAGCATGTCACAGAGATGCAC
>NW_019180424.1:0-132 GCF_002260705.1 Seriola dumerili
TTCTGGCTGAAAGAATAACACATCATCTTCATCATTAGAATGAAATATTCTTGGAATCAATCTACCATACACTTCTGCTTATTCTCTCTCCTGGGCACATCAATTTAACTGCAAATTTGGCAGTAAGCAAAA
>NW_019180425.1:0-551 GCF_002260705.1 Seriola dumerili
TGCCTGAGGAATGAATTGCCTGGGCACGCCTTCACAGCAGTCATGATGAAAGAAGAAAGGGGGCAGGGCCAAAGGAGGTTCAATTACTGTAAAAATAAAGAAGCATTCCTTTCCTTTTATGGCCCCAAATTGTTTGTAGTTTCAGCAGTTACAATAGTTGAATCGCTATGCACGTACATTATGAATGTAGTTAATGCTTCTTCAGCCAGGAAGGAGTGCAGAAAGACGCAGGAGAGGGACTTTCAGCACAGGAAACACAGGCAGCATAAAATCATGAGGCAGGACAGATTTGTTACTGATACTCTCATGAAAAGGTTTGTTGTACACTGGCTCACTTTTCTCCTCTTTGTGGTCAACACCTTGAATCACACATTGGGATGGTGGTCTGTGGGTGGGCGGGGTTGTGGCTGTGAGTGATGGATGGTAGTTGCCACCACATGGCACTTGGGCCCTGTTGAGACCTGGTATTAACATGCGTGCTCAGTGATCCGATCACACGTGGTCAGCTCTACGTTCGTCAGTTCACACCTGACTTTAAAATGCGTCTCCAC
>NW_019180426.1:0-325 GCF_002260705.1 Seriola dumerili
CGTCATCAAAGATCTCACCAAGAAGCTTGGCGGGAAGAGATCACTGAAGTTTGTACTCATGTCTGAACAGCCGTGTGTGGAAGCGGTCATCGTCAAGTCTTTAAAAGCCCACATCTCAGAGCACTCGACTGTGTCTGCAAACAAGAAGAAGACATCTGCATGGAGAGAACACGTCTGGCCCGTCATGAGCGTCATCGCTATTTGTGGCGCGTGGGCTCACTGGTGGTTCTGGCCTCGTTACTGAGGCCAGAACCACCCACTACCACCCAGTTCCCCCCTGTCCTGCCGTGGGTTTCCTCCGGGTGCTCCGGTTTCTCCCACACTC
>NW_019180427.1:0-209 GCF_002260705.1 Seriola dumerili
AATCGTTCATGTAGATGAAGTATCCTTCAAACAGTAGAGACGAGGATTTCATATGAACAGAAATCATGAAGTAACTTACCCAGGGTAAAAGGAAAAGCAGCGAACAGGAAAATTAACAGTACGTTCATTATTTAACTAATTCAGAGAGATAAAGAGGATGAAGTGACACCTGTCTGCTGTTTAGCGGAAGCGTCTTTAAAAGTTTCTAC
>NW_019180428.1:0-115 GCF_002260705.1 Seriola dumerili
ATAAAGATGGACGTAGCCTCTGTGACATCACCCGTAGGTTTATATGGCCATAGCCATCTTGGCTGCGCCAAAGAGTTGGGTGGAGCTGAGACTTTGATGCATGCCCTTTTAATAA
>NW_019180429.1:0-157 GCF_002260705.1 Seriola dumerili
CAAAGCTTTCAATTTAGTGGTCAACCTATGTTCAACCCACACCTTTTGGTAATGAATGAGCAAAACAACGACATTGTGACCAAAATCAATTTCCTCTGCAGGGGATCTGGGCTAACCTTTAATGATAGTGTGAGAATCTCAGACATGCTTGAGGATC
>NW_019180430.1:0-111 GCF_002260705.1 Seriola dumerili
TTTTTTTTTTTTTTTCTAATTTATTGACAAATTTTATGTTGTCCACAGGGGACCACAGTGTTTCCTCTTTTGACATCTGTCCTGTATGATGAGAGTGAGTGGGAGAAACCA
>NW_019180431.1:0-120 GCF_002260705.1 Seriola dumerili
TATAATTAGTTAAAGTGACACTGATGTCTTCTAAAGTTTAATTCTTATTTCTAACATCAGATGAATCCAAATTTAAAAATGAAACCCAGCCCAGTTCGTCACTGATACGTTTCACTTTCA
>NW_019180432.1:0-102 GCF_002260705.1 Seriola dumerili
TGTTTGTCTCTGGTTGGTTGTTTGTCAACAGACATGTTTGGACTTGAACTCTTCTTCTCTTCAATGGTCAGTTTTCATCCATCAGTGTAAATGTGACAAAGA
>NW_019180433.1:0-136 GCF_002260705.1 Seriola dumerili
TGTTGCTTTTGTTTCCTGTAATGAAACAGTTTTTCTAACAATTTGATGTTGTAGCTGCTTAAATTCATAGTAATTTCAGAATTTACAGCCTCATCAGCAACATGTGGCTTGGTGATTGGGTGAATTCACAGTATGT
>NW_019180434.1:0-521 GCF_002260705.1 Seriola dumerili
AGAGATGCTCAGGGTGCTCGCTCCTTTTTACCAAGCCACAAGAGAACTCTCTGAGGAAAAAAGAGTCTTGGGGTCAAAGGTTATTCCATTGATGAGAATGATCCACATTGAGCTTCAACATCAAGCCTCAACAGTGACAAAAACAGCTGCTCAACAGCTGGCTGAAAATCTGGGAAAGCGGCTAACTGAGTCTATCTGCAACATGGAATCGCTCAGTGTGATGACACTGGCAACACTGTTGGACCCCAGGTTTAAAACAGTTGGCTTTGTTAGTCCACTAAAAGCAACTGAAGCTGTCAAGAGACTGAAGTTGGAGTGTGCTGCTGCAATGAGGAGCCATGAGCCTGACCCAGCAGAAGAAGAGCCTAGCTCTTCACATGGATCAGAACCCAGTTCAGGTATGAAAACACATTTCTTTGTGTTTATTTGTATATTTCTGTGGCACTTTGTCATGTGATAATAAGCTAACGATTAACAAAGACTTATTTCTAAAATATTTGTTAGGGCACAATCTCTGGAAA
>NW_019180435.1:0-133 GCF_002260705.1 Seriola dumerili
GCGTGAATACAGCATTTATGCTAAGATAAAGGAGCCAAGTCATCTACCTCCAGCATTGTACTTAACACACAGGCATGAGACTGATGTCGTCGTCTTTTCTTCAAGTTTTGTTCTGCTTGCACTTTACTGGACT
>NW_019180436.1:0-149 GCF_002260705.1 Seriola dumerili
TTTTAAAGATAATGTCCCTTGTTTCAAAAATACAACACTGAGGTGCAACAAGTTAACGTATTAGACGTGAAGAGTCAGGTTTTAGTGAAGTGTAAGCTTTTAGCAGGCGATTACATCTGTCACAACAGATCAGACTGAAACCATTGTAA
>NW_019180437.1:0-119 GCF_002260705.1 Seriola dumerili
TGCCTTACTATACTATGTTGTTTTATTACATACCATATAGTGATGTTTTTACAACTATTTTATGTCTTAATATAGCTTGATTTTTTTTCACGTTTAATGCCATACTATACTATGACGTT
>NW_019180438.1:0-118 GCF_002260705.1 Seriola dumerili
GGCCAGACTCTCCCTTCAGTAAAGGGTCTGTCATTGGTAACGGGGGGGACAAGGACAGCCCCTTTAACTTCAGTGCCCCGGAGGAGCAGCAAGGGTCTGCCTCCTCCTCCTCCTCCTC
>NW_019180439.1:0-101 GCF_002260705.1 Seriola dumerili
TTATGACATACTATACTATAGCGTTTTTTGAAGTTTTAATGACATATTATACTATGACATTCTTATGCCATACTATGCTATGACGTTTTTTGACGTTTTTA
>NW_019180440.1:0-133 GCF_002260705.1 Seriola dumerili
AAAAAAAAATGGCTGCAGTCTCTAAAAAAACTCCATAACTATGTTAGCAAACCACATATTATGAGCCATGTTTCCCGGTTTTTTGCTGTTGGGAGCTGCTGGTCAGCGCAGGTGTCATTGATTGTTACCATGG
>NW_019180441.1:0-100 GCF_002260705.1 Seriola dumerili
TCCACAGTAGTGCCCTACATTTGATGCATTTTTTTTTTTGCCTTTAAAAAAAAAAACACTGTAAGAATTGCCAAGGAGGGAAAGCCTGAACCCTCTGGGC
>NW_019180442.1:0-234 GCF_002260705.1 Seriola dumerili
ACACACACACACACACACACACACACACAGTTCACACATACACACACAGTAAACTCATGCCCATAAGATGCACCCAGATGGACAGATGCCACAGAGATGAACTGATGAATGACTCAGAATTATATAAAAATCTGTTTTTATCTCCAAAACAACAACTCGCCACATACAATAAATGCCTGAACCTGGTCACTGATTAATCTTCTCTCTGTCTTCTGATGCTGTTCCTGAAAATTT
>NW_019180443.1:0-107 GCF_002260705.1 Seriola dumerili
AATAAGCTCTCAGGTGGGAATCAGGGTAAATTAATAGTGCTTTGATTCATGTGTTTTTATTTTGTTTGTGTCTCTGGTTGATGGATTCATTTAAATATCTCTGTCAC
>NW_019180444.1:0-108 GCF_002260705.1 Seriola dumerili
ATTATAATTTTTATTTATAAATACGATCAAATAATACTTAAAAAAAAAATTATAACTGGCCATTTATTTATTTATTTATTTATTAAAATTAAATACATTTACTTTAAG
>NW_019180445.1:0-263 GCF_002260705.1 Seriola dumerili
CGCCAGAAGTTGCTCCTTCGGTTGCTCCTTCGTCCTCACGAACCTCCGCGGAGGTTTTGTTACGCGGGAGGACCGTCTTGCTAACATTTTCAAAAAAAATTAGCTGTATTTCTCCACTCTGTTATCTCTGTATCAGCCGGTAAAGACAGGGACTTTCCCGGGCTTATATTTAACGGGAGTGAAATTACCGTAATGAGACCTATATGCATATAAAGCGCAAGGTTTTAGCTTTCAGAAACCGTTGGAATTTTTCCGATTGCCTA
>NW_019180446.1:0-100 GCF_002260705.1 Seriola dumerili
TATCTATCTATCTATCTATCTATCTATCTATTTGTAAGTTGACCATCTGCTGCCCCCCTCACCTCAAATAAACACACACACACACACACACACACACACA
>NW_019180447.1:0-101 GCF_002260705.1 Seriola dumerili
ACTCAGGAAGGATTACAGGTGTACGGGGCTGTGAGCTGTAATACAGAGAAAACATGATGGTGTGATGAGGAGGTTTTTGTACTGAGGAGCAGTGATATGAA
>NW_019180448.1:0-115 GCF_002260705.1 Seriola dumerili
GTACAAATGAAAACTTTGACCTATTTTTGGTGAATGGGGACGGACGGTGGGGGCGGACGGTAGCGTCGCCCGGACGGCAACAGTTCGAAAGATGGAGCAAGGGGTTGCTGCTGGT
>NW_019180449.1:0-100 GCF_002260705.1 Seriola dumerili
AGCTGCTTACTCTGTCAGTCGCAGCGCAGCCACAAACATACATCCTGGGCTAACGTGTAACGCAGCAAAGGGAAAAGTGCGGTGACGTAGTATAAAGAGA
>NW_019180450.1:0-116 GCF_002260705.1 Seriola dumerili
CTGGCACAGAAGCTGAGCCGTGTGCTGCTGTGGATGGGGCCAGCTCCAAAAAAAAAAAAACGTGTTTTAGCCACAGAAAAAAAAAAGCCAATTTCAGTTCAAGTGTATGGTATATT
>NW_019180451.1:0-339 GCF_002260705.1 Seriola dumerili
AGACAGGAAAGAAACATTAACAGGTGTGTGTATGCGTGTTTGTGTGTGAATTATGGAGGAATTTGAATCATAGAACTGGACTGGTGGAGCTGAGGCTGTATGTGTTTGCATATGCTAACAAGTTACACTACATAGGCTAATGTTTTATATTATATTGTTGCTGCTGGCCCAGGAAAGCATTGTTGTAATCATGGGGTGTAAATCCTGTATGATGGAGAATATTTACAGGTGTTGATCAGTGTAAATGGGCTTCAAGACTTTGTGCCCAGGGGCCTCTACATATTATTAATGCAGGCCTGATCGGACGTCTGGATCTGAAGTTATCAGAGAAACAAACTG
>NW_019180452.1:0-292 GCF_002260705.1 Seriola dumerili
ATCACATAAATAGGCTGTGATTAATCATGATTAATCATACGTTTAAAATACTAGTAAAATACTAAAATTTACTTGTTACAAACATTAGCAAAGATGTGCTTTGCCTGAAGATTGTGCTTCAGGCTCGTTGTGCTTCGGTGGAAAGACAGTTGATCACTGCAGTATGTACACACAACTTTGGTTTTATCTAAACTTCCATTCGGAAGCTTTTTAAATCAAAATTTGCCGTTAAGCACACGAGGTCCGTCTGGTTGAAATGAAACAATTACAGATCCAGAACTCTGAAATGCAG
>NW_019180453.1:0-146 GCF_002260705.1 Seriola dumerili
ACACACACACACACACACACACACACACAGAGAGAGATTGATTGATTACTGGAGATGTCACATACATGGACCGATAATAGTTTCGGACTCAAAAAAAACTGACAAACTATTAAGATGTTTTTGTACTTGACTTTATTATTCATCAA
>NW_019180454.1:0-104 GCF_002260705.1 Seriola dumerili
GTGAGTACTTCATCATGTTAGCTCAGTATAATACTCTTGATGTTTTACATTCAACAAGTTAGTCGGTAAAACTACAGGAAAATGATCCAGATGTGTCGGACGTA
>NW_019180455.1:0-1160 GCF_002260705.1 Seriola dumerili
AATTTTGTACAGACCCTCGGAGTCATATGATGAACTACTTTCCTAAGTTTCGGGTTAAAAGTATCATTCTCTCCAAAGATATGCAACACTTCCTGTTTCGCTTGCTAGCTACAGGAAGTTGTTCTTGTTTAACTTCTGCATTTTTTCGAGGAATGCTACTCCTTGCTACTCAAGTTCGAAAAAGTAGGTTTTGCATATATCGCTATTTTCCACCTTTATTTTTACAGCATGGTTCAATGAGAGCAGTTTCACTCTCTTTTGTGTGGACACACTGTGTAGACAGAACAATCAAACTGAATTTCACAAAGCTGAAACCATGTAGACATACTGCAGAGAATAGATGAGGATTGAACAGTAAAAGGATGAGAGCAATGGAAGGATGTGTTCAGACACATTTAAAACCAATCCAGTGTAGTCAAGCCATAACTTATAAACAATATATCATCAAAACACATAAGACATGTGACCATGTAAACCATAGTGGTACCATGGTACTTCTGACTTTAACATTACAACATATAACATATAACAACATATAACGCAGTAACATGCTGGTTCCAAGGCACTACCATGTTGATATACCATAGGAAGTACTAAAGCAGGTACCTTAGGGGATAGATACCAAACCATATCTGAGCGTACCAGGGTACCAGTGGTGCCAGGAGGTACCATGGTAACAGGGTAATATACCATGACACTTAAGATAGTACTATCGGGCTAACAGGACAATATCTATGATCTTTGAAAGGTAATATTAGTGAACCAGGGGAATCAAGTTTTCAGTCTAATACTGAATAGTAAACAATATCATAATTGTTCTTTTATCATATATGATATGTAAACTCAGTCAGTCTAACATTAAGCCTTTATAAAGGATCCATTATTACAAAGTTACACAGAGCAGTAGGTTTGTTAGTGAAAAGGAGGAATGGATGTAAGATAGACAGTGACACTGTCAATAGATCAGTTGTCCATCTGTGAGCCTGTGTTTCATGTTGACAGAATTATTAGAGATGTGAGTAGAAAGAAGCCAGTGCAGCCTGAGACACCAGATAATGTTGTTGAGTTCTCAGTGACAGAGCCTCGGTGTTACTCTAACCAAGGCTGTTTGGCCAGCTGCCTTTTGAAAAGCGTCACTCTATTGAGGCAAAGTTTAGCCG
>NW_019180456.1:0-107 GCF_002260705.1 Seriola dumerili
GCAATAATTTCTGCCAGCAATAATATCTCACATCTCATATCATTTCTCAGAAAATGCACACATCACAGATTTTTACAGTGCTTCTGTTTTAGTTACAAACAACACAT
>NW_019180457.1:0-141 GCF_002260705.1 Seriola dumerili
CAGTCCAAGCCCAGTTTCGGAGAGTGAAACGTGTGTGGCAAGAAACCCGAGCAGCTCTGGGGAGGACAGCCGAGCGGAACAAGAGGCTGGCGGACCGCCACCGGATCCCGGCCCCAAACTATGAGGTGGGTCAAAAGGTTT
>NW_019180458.1:0-122 GCF_002260705.1 Seriola dumerili
TTTGTCTTGAAGGTGAAGTCTGTGAAGCAACGTTTCAAGTTCTCTTTGATACTCCATGTTTCTATTCTTCTCTTCAGATATCACCATTGACTGCTGGAAATAATAAATAATCATTTACTGTA
>NW_019180459.1:0-123 GCF_002260705.1 Seriola dumerili
CTCCCCAGCTCCTGTCTCTCTCTCTACTCTCCTGTCCAAAAAAGCCCAAAAAAATATACTTTAAAAAAAAGAAAAGAAGATTCCGGGTGAAAATTTTTTGATTTCAACTGTTCCGACATGATT
>NW_019180460.1:0-230 GCF_002260705.1 Seriola dumerili
GTGTGTGTGTGTGTGTGTGTGTGTGTGTGCTTGCGTGCGCGTTTTTTCAATATTAAATCAACTCAAACGTTATTATTTGAATCAGCTGTTTTACAGTGTAGTCGGCTTCCCTGTGAGCGACCGCCTGCCCACGTAGCTACGACAGTTTATGTCTTAAGATTTACATAAAAAGAATCAACGTGACTTTTGAGAGGAAATGTGGATGAAGCTAACGGTTAGCCTGCCCTGGG
>NW_019180461.1:0-144 GCF_002260705.1 Seriola dumerili
CCATCAGTAATAATCGGATATTTGTATTGAACCATTTACTGCTGATCAACAATCAATTCTTCCGTCTTCCAGAGAGTTAGAGTTAGAAAGTTCTTATAAAAAAATCAAACTAAAAGAATAAATAAATGAAATAATTCAGGTAAA
>NW_019180462.1:0-163 GCF_002260705.1 Seriola dumerili
CATTTATACATGAACAGACTTGATCATAATTAAACAGTCAAACAGATTCATTTCTTTTGCTTCTGACCTTGAAAACAAAATAACACAAAAACTACAAAAAATAGATGTATTCTTCCTGACAAAGAATACCTTGGACTAATTTGTTGATAAGTGTCTGTAAGGC
>NW_019180463.1:0-129 GCF_002260705.1 Seriola dumerili
CTCAACCTACACATACCCACCCTGAGGAATGGACACTGGCGGGACAGCGCCTCTCAACCCCACCCCGCTCCACACATAACCCCAGCACCCTGAGGAACGGAAGTTGCGAGACTGCACCCCTCTTCTGTA
>NW_019180464.1:0-104 GCF_002260705.1 Seriola dumerili
ACAATTAATGCACTTATTTACAAAATATCTTGAGTCTGATATAATATAATAATATAATAAATAAATAATATAAATTATATTTAAACCTGGAAATATCATATAAC
>NW_019180465.1:0-1771 GCF_002260705.1 Seriola dumerili
AGTTGCTAAATTGACAGTAAAAATCGCACATGTAGTAATACACCACCCACTAAAAATTTTAATTTCTCATGCTACAGTTGCATTTGTGACATCCTCTGCATTCACACGGACACCACTAAAAAAGAGCAGGATTCTCAAAGTGCTATCATAACTACACATAACATTTGTACATCAAGGAACCAACATGGCAGAACAAATACTGGAAGGGACACCACAATGGCGCATAACAACTACACAGGACAGGACCAAGGTGAGGACTGATTTGAGTAAAACACCTTTGGTAAATCCTGAAGGTCATGTATACAGATGGCTATTGTTTCAGACAACCAGATTGTGGGTTGCAGGCAGGATACGCATAACCTGAGCATGCAGTTATGTTCAATAACGCTGTTAAATCATTCTCAGCGCTTGAATCTGCTGCTTTTCTCGTTAGAAGCTGTCTCTGTGACTGCAAACTGACTGCTTTCATATTAAGTGTGATTTCATCACAGAACAATTGAGGATAAGTTTTCCTGTCTATTTGAGTACCATCCATAAAGAATATGATGTATTTCATGCTTACATGTCCTAAAGTTATCAATTACACCTGAGCATGCAATTATGTTCAATAACGCTGTTAAATCATTCTCAGCGCTTAAATCGGCTGCTTTACTTGTTAGAAGCTTTCTCTGTGTCTGCAAACTGACTGCTTTTACTTTAAGCATGATTTAATCACAGAACAATTGAGGATAAGTTTTCCTGTCTATTTGAGCAGCATTCATGAAGATTATGATGGACATCGTACTTACATATCCTAAAGTTATCAGTTAGAACCTGAGCATGCAATACTGTTCATTAACGCTGTTAAAGTGCTCTCAGCGCTTAAATCTGCTGCTTTTCTCGATAGAAGCTGTCTCTGTGTCTGCAAACTGTCAGCTTTCACATTAAGTGTGATTTCAACACAGAACACTTGAGGATAAGTTTTCCTGTCTATTTGAGCAGCATTCATGAAGATTATGATGGACATCGTACTTACATATCCTAAAGTTATCAGTTAGAACCTGAGCATGCAATACTGTTCATTAACGCTGTTAAAGTGCTCTCAGCGCTTAAATCTGCTGCTTTTCTCGATAGAAGCTGTCTCTGTGTCTGCAAACTGTCAGCTTTCACATTAAGTGTGATTTCAACACAGAACACTTGAGGATAAGTTTTCCTGTCTATTTGAGCAGCATTCATGAAGATTATGATGGACATCGTACTTACATATCCTAAAGTTATCAGTTAGAACCTGAGCATGCAATACTGTTCATTAACGCTGTTAAAGTGCTCTCAGCGCTTAAATCTGCTGCTTTTCTCGATAGAAGCTGTCTCTGTGTCTGCAAACTGTCAGCTTTCACATTAAGTGTGATTTCAACACAGAACACTTGAGGATAAGTTTTCCTGTCTATTTGAGCAGCATTCATGAAGATTATGATGGACATCGTACTTACATATCCTAAAGTTATCAGTTAGAACCTGAGCATGCAATACTGTTCATTAACGCTGTTAAAGTGCTCTCAGCGCTTAAATCTGCTGCTTTCCTAGATAGAAGCTTTCTCTGTATCTGCAAACTGTCAGCTATCACATTGTAATTTCAACACAGAACAGTTGAGGATAAGATTTCCTGTCTATTTGAGCAGCATTCATGAAGAATATGATGGACATCATGCTTACATGTCCTAAAGTTATCAGTTACACCTGAGCATGCAATACTGTTCAATAACGCTGTTAAAGTGCTCTCAGCGCTTAAATC
>NW_019180466.1:0-191 GCF_002260705.1 Seriola dumerili
TTTTTTTTTTTTGCCAGGTTTGTTGTTGTTGGTGTTGTTGCTCTTCTGTTCTCTGTATGAGTGAAAAGCAAGTTGCTACTGAATGAGACTACTTGTGAAAACTAGTTACATCTGGGCCGATTAAGAACTGTGGATTGTTATGTTATCAAGTTTTTCCGTTTCAAGATTGAAGTAAAAATGTATTTAAAAAA
>NW_019180467.1:0-154 GCF_002260705.1 Seriola dumerili
ATTGTTTCTTTTTTTAGAAGTTCTTATATTTACTCATGTTGGCAGTGTGGCTCTAATGGTGGTGATAATCCAACAAACCCTCTGGTACATGCTGAAATGAGTAAATAAAACAAAAAAAAATAAAACATGAGTAAAGCTGCTTTTGGAAGTAAGG
>NW_019180468.1:0-135 GCF_002260705.1 Seriola dumerili
CCCACATCCCATAATCCTGTGGGGAACCAGAAAAGCAGACGACAATGTTAATGCTTCCCCTAAAGTCTTCAGAAAAATAATAAACAAACAAACTCGAAACACTGATACTTTTCTTAACCCACTTTCTCCTCGGCC
>NW_019180469.1:0-101 GCF_002260705.1 Seriola dumerili
TCCTCATGAAGTCCAGTGAAGTTACGGAACAAAGTTTGCCCTGTTTCTTCCTGAATTCAAAAATGTTTAAAAAAAAAAAAAAAAGCCACATTAAGGGTCTT
>NW_019180470.1:0-179 GCF_002260705.1 Seriola dumerili
CTGCAGTCTGAGAAACAGTGGAAGACTGTTTCACGGCTGCTGCAGAAGGGACAGTCAGGGCTGACAGTGGGACTGATCACTGAAACAAAGGCGTTTACAGCCACGATCCCGTGCAGCAGCCTCCACTGCAGGTCGGCTGCTCTCTTTGTCAGAGGAGGTTTATAGAGCGCCCTCCACTC
>NW_019180471.1:0-694 GCF_002260705.1 Seriola dumerili
TTTACAACATCCAAGCAGTTAAAGCAGAGATATTTCATCATCAAAAACAGCAAAATAGATAATAGAATAGAAGCTATTTAAATTTTCTTTACTGCCTGTAAGGCAAAATAATTAACAAATACACCAAAGTAACATTAAAGAAAAAACATGACCTGGACATGGTCATAACATGATCTTGGCACCAGCAGGGGGCACCACAGTAAATGGTTAGGGGTTGGGTGTGGGTCAGGCACAGGATACAAGGTGAGCAAGTGGAAGGAGGATGAGACTTAGAAATTAGCAGTTGTATCCTGGTAAAGTTGCAGCACATGTGTTGGTATGGCCTGTTGTGGCAGTATTTTGGAGCGCCCCACAGAGCGAGCAGGGTCAGGGTTCACTCTAGGTCAGCCTTACTCAAAGAGTGGTCCTTGGTCCGCAAGCAACCTGGTGGTCCGTGAGTAAATCAGATAAAATATCATGTTTTTCTCAAATTTCTCCCTGTGTGAGTAATGTACGTGTGTTGTTTTCAATATTAAAGAAACTCACATGTAAATTCAAACATTATTAGGCCTGTATGAATTGGCTGTTTTACAGTGTAGTTGGACTTCAGTGTAACCAACCATTCTGTGACACTGTCTACTCACGTTGCTATGACAGTTTACAGTTTGTTTTATGTTGTTCATATGTGTGTGATAATTCTGATGCTACATAAATA
>NW_019180472.1:0-362 GCF_002260705.1 Seriola dumerili
CAGGGAGAAATGGAACCCACTTCAGTACAGGTGCAAGCTTCAGTGAACTGAAGTGTTACAGCCTTTACAGTATCTTGCTTGTTTAAGTAAAGCAGTCATATAAATGTAGTGGAGTAGAAAGTACAATATTTCCTCTCACGTGGCATTTGGCTGACCAGTGGTAGAAGTATAATCAGTCAGTCAGTCAGTGACATTCGCCATTATAGGTCTGGCCCCAACTGTTGTGGGCTATCCAGAAATGTAAAAGACTAACTAATCCACCATAGCCCCCCCCAAAGATTATTAAAATGACATAATAAACTCTATACTGATGTGAAAACATCTCTCTACAATAACTAATCCTCCATTGTCTCACTGCTCAT
>NW_019180473.1:0-153 GCF_002260705.1 Seriola dumerili
TTAGCAAATTATTTCAGCAGACATGCAAGTCAGTATATGGTCCACAACCAACATATTATACAGTTATGTTGTCCATGAAGTTGCAGATACACACAGTTTCTATCTTATTCCTAGCCCCATGATACTTGACGTGAATTATGGGTGCAACTTTGG
>NW_019180474.1:0-202 GCF_002260705.1 Seriola dumerili
CCTCCCGCCACAGAGCACCTCATCCATGGAGCTGGTGAGGAGACCGAGAGGCTCTGGCCTCACTGTGGCCTGGAACGGCTCAGCCAAATATACGCACATGCTGCTGAGAGAAGCTGGAAATCACTGCTGTACAAACTGTTGACATGGACACTATTTATTTTTTATGTTTCCTATGTAGAGAAGTAGTTTTTAAAAATGGTAA
>NW_019180475.1:0-109 GCF_002260705.1 Seriola dumerili
ATCTATTTTGGGCTCTGAGCAAACGTAAAGGGCATGTTTTTTTATTTATTTATTTATTTATTTATTTATGTATTACAATTTTCTAACATTTCATAGACTAAATGCTAAA
>NW_019180476.1:0-172 GCF_002260705.1 Seriola dumerili
GGACAATCCAGGGTATGAAGCTAATGTGCTGCACAAAAATTTTATAGCTGTTGCTAATTCTCGACTCCTGTCCTTAGTCGGGCTTTTACATGTGTAATAAAATTAAAACGGT
This sequence comes from Seriola dumerili, assembly GCF_002260705.1. Taxonomy (NCBI): domain Eukaryota; kingdom Metazoa; phylum Chordata; class Actinopteri; order Carangiformes; family Carangidae; genus Seriola; species Seriola dumerili. The sequence goes on from NW_019180476.1 coordinate 113, forward strand.
CAATAGCAAAAACAACATAAAAAAACAACACAATTTATCCTACAATTAACCAAACATATA
>NW_019180477.1:0-106 GCF_002260705.1 Seriola dumerili
GTTTTCCTTTAAGTTACAGTTTAGCTCACTAACGTTAGCTAGCTGATAGCACGCCTTTCATTACCAATATAAAATGTCATGTGTTACCTAATCGTAGCAAACACTG
>NW_019180478.1:0-108 GCF_002260705.1 Seriola dumerili
CCAACGCAGCATAGTTGCCGCTTTCTTTCATAGAATTCGAATTTAACTACCAAGTCAGAAAACAAAACACAATCAAAGAAAAGGGCCCAATTCCAATACGGCCCCCCC
>NW_019180479.1:0-103 GCF_002260705.1 Seriola dumerili
GTAAGAAGTCATTCTGAGGAAGAGTAGAACTGGTCATGTGAATACTAAAAAAAAAAAAAAATGATGCTCTTGCTACTCGTGGGTGCTGCAGCACCTGCATGGT
>NW_019180480.1:0-106 GCF_002260705.1 Seriola dumerili
CAATGGGAGAATTTTCCATTATTTTAACATTATACATCGTTTTCTTAAATACAGGAGCATTGTCATTAGTGTCCAAAACACGAACTATAACACTGGCAGTACCAGA
>NW_019180481.1:0-141 GCF_002260705.1 Seriola dumerili
AAACACACACCGTTCACACCAGAGGAAGCATGATCACAATGCAGCAGGGGAGAATCCAAAATAATGATTTTGGTGACAGCTCCACTTGTATACAAGACACTTGCTGACTTTGGTCATATCTAGCATTTGTGGTGGTTCTGT
>NW_019180482.1:0-265 GCF_002260705.1 Seriola dumerili
TTCCCAGGATGCTCTTAATGCTTTCATGATTCTGAACAACGCAAACCAGGAACAGTTTGCTGACTGGTTAACAGAGTGTGTAAATGAGATGGGAAAATCTCTTAGAGAAGAGTTCAAAAAATCAAACATTCAGAAGAAACTGAAGCATCTTCATTTGAAGCCTCAGAATGAGATTTTCACTAGACTGATTGGATGTGGTAAACAGTGTCCGTTTTGCAAAGCTCCATGTGAGGCGGGAGGAAAAGCCCATACTGAGCACTGGGCT
>NW_019180483.1:0-100 GCF_002260705.1 Seriola dumerili
TATATACAGTTTAATACATACTTTAATTTCTTTGAAAATCTATCATTTCAATATTTCAGTTAAAAAATTACAATATCTGCTCAAAATCAGGAAAAAAGTA
>NW_019180484.1:0-256 GCF_002260705.1 Seriola dumerili
GTGAGGTCACATTGACCTTGACCTTTGACCACCAAAATCGAATCAGTTCTTAAAATTTGGCACAAATGTTCAGTTGGACTCAAAGATGAAGTGATTAGATTTTTGGGGTCAAAGTTGGGGTGAACTCACAAAACATAATTTTGGCTTTGTGAATGCAATATCAGTAATGCCTTGAAGGAACTTTATTCAAATTTGGTACAAACATTTACTTGGACTAAAGGACGAACTGGTTAGATTTTGGTGGCTAAAGGTCAAA
>NW_019180485.1:0-749 GCF_002260705.1 Seriola dumerili
AAAACTTGGTCACCTGGACTGAAAGAACACTGCTCAGCATGCCGATAATACAGGCGTTTCATTTTCCCCTGTGCCGAGGACAGTTTTATTTGCCAACTCTGTCGCCAAGTAAAGCCGGTGCCTAAAACTGTTCACGTAATCAACCATGTTCTGAGGAGGCTCTGCTTCCTTTTGCAGAGCAGACAAAGGTCCACGCACAGTGTGACCAAATACCAAATAATTGTGACTGAATTCTGTGCTCTCATTACCTCCCTGGCTGCCAACAATCACGATAACCCATCCTCCCAGTCAGCATTCACCTCACGCAGTATGCACGCAACAAAGACTTCAAAGTCTAATGGAATTGTTCCAGTGCCCCCTGACTCTGTGTGTGGTATGCGCAGGGCTGATTGTGCTTGATCTTCAGCTGCTTTAAAACCTGTGCGAACAAATGTGAAGAAAAATTGGATCCTTGATCACTTTGGATTATTTTTGGTATGCCAAAGATGGAAATGAACTGACTGAGAGCGTGCACGACCAATTTGGCTGTGAGCGTACGCAGAGGATATGCAGCTGGGTATCTGGTGTTTTGGCACATAACTGTCAATAAATATGCCGCTCCAGACCTTGAATGAGGAAGAGGACCCATGCAATCTATGACAATATGCTCAAATGGCTGGTTAACGGGCGGAATGGGATACAGAGGAGCTACTTTTACTTACTGATTTGGTTTACAAGTGTGACATATCTTAATGTACTCACATCCCTTT
>NW_019180486.1:0-138 GCF_002260705.1 Seriola dumerili
TGTTTTTTGACTTTTTATGCCTTACTATACTATGACGTTACTTGACGTGTTTATGTCTCACTGTACTATGATGGTTTTACATGTTTTTCTGCCTGAAACGGTGTGGGTGATATTGTGGCGTAGTGGTTAGGGTTGCTG
>NW_019180487.1:0-151 GCF_002260705.1 Seriola dumerili
GAAAGTTCAATAAAGACGTCTCTTTGTCAGAAATGTTATACTTTATTTGTTTTGCTGTTGAGATGCCGAGCTCAGAGTGTGTGACTTTCTAGAGCTGTCACAGAAATGTACGACGGCTTACTTAAGCTCCTGACATGAATTGTTGCATTTG
>NW_019180488.1:0-102 GCF_002260705.1 Seriola dumerili
CTGAAATAAAAGAATATGTTTTCATTCTATTTCTCTGTCTTTTTTTCTTACGTCCAGAACAACATAAGTAAAAAGTGGCTCATCTTACCCCACTCTCCCCTA
>NW_019180489.1:0-166 GCF_002260705.1 Seriola dumerili
CACTCATTCACCACGCGACAGGACGGGTACATCACAGCCAGCGGCAACACGTATGTTAAGCTTCAAAAGGGAGACAAGGTCTGGCTGATGGCCAACCATGGTAGCAACGGGTTGACCAAAGACAGCTTCTTCTCAGGGCATCTGCTGTTCACTGAGTAGGAAACCT
>NW_019180490.1:0-131 GCF_002260705.1 Seriola dumerili
TGAACACGAACCAACAGAACTTTTACACCATGATGTTGGGAGCAGGGATGTAACGAGACCAGATGTTTGGTAGTGACCGCCACTAAATTCCACAATTCTCAAAAGCAAATTAACTTCCACAGAAAAAAACT
>NW_019180491.1:0-364 GCF_002260705.1 Seriola dumerili
CAGCGTCGCTGTACCTCTTGGCCATTCCCTGGTACATCGGCTCCAAGGACCTCTCAGTCTCAGACTGAACCATCACCCAGGAAACAATCAGCCAGTTCTCATTCATTACGGCATAACTGGACATGACCCCAGATGCCAACGTTACTTTTCTTGCCACTTTCCTGGTGTGGTCAGACCTGAAGACCTCCCCAAAAGTGCCCTGGAGGAGTTTGGACATGGCTGGCTCTTGACGTCTGAACTCATCTAGCAGGCAGTCAGTCAGGTAGTGTGCGGACACAGAGACTCCACACCAGCCATCGGGATCTTCATATTCCCCGAAAGCACGTGGCATGTTTTCCTTCCTCAGGAACTGCCCCATGGTCCT
>NW_019180492.1:0-204 GCF_002260705.1 Seriola dumerili
CTTAAAATGAGGTGTGGTCAGGCGCATTGTTGGTGCACTATCTCGAGGCAGCTGAAAGTGATTGTGCGATTGACCAACGAAAACCTGGTCTGAAGTTAATGACGCAGTATTTCACTGTTATTTTTAGAGAGTAATATTTGTCTACATAGGTGGGTGCACAATGTAAATACACTCTGCCTGCAACACACCATCAGAGTGTGTGCT
>NW_019180493.1:0-100 GCF_002260705.1 Seriola dumerili
CAGGTCCAGAGAAGACCGTTTCTGCAAAAGCCATTTTTTTTTAAATTTATTTAAAAAAAATTTTTTTTTTATTATTTTAACCAATTTCACCAAACTCAGA
>NW_019180494.1:0-106 GCF_002260705.1 Seriola dumerili
ATAAAGCATGACTTGTCATAATATAATAAGGCAAAAAAACCGACAAAAAAATGGAAGGGCTGGGTTTGAACTCACGACCTTCTGGCTTTCGGACAACTGTTCTAAC
>NW_019180495.1:0-306 GCF_002260705.1 Seriola dumerili
ATGTATGGTTTATGAAAAAAAGAAGACAGAGACAGAGTTGGTGCAGTAAAGGCTTTATTTGCAACAGGTCATTACTGCAAGATAACAAAAATATGCAATACAGCTGCCATTTATTATGTGAAAATACAAAATATACAAACAGAAAAAGCCACAGAAGTCCTCTTCTAATCTGCCCGGTCTTCTGCATTTGTCCACATCACACCTGATATCTTCTTGTTTGAATTGTTTGGCATGCCTTATACACCCCTGGCAGTGTTCAGCTGTGAGGTCTTGGCATGCAGCATCCATTGCATCCAGGAGGGACAT
>NW_019180496.1:0-110 GCF_002260705.1 Seriola dumerili
CACCTGTCAACCCAGCACAAGCAGTGGTGGTGGGCGGGGCACAAGGCCTGATCCAGAATTTCACAATGAGTGAGTAAGCATAGATGTGCTTCCAGCCCCTTTTTTTAGAC
>NW_019180497.1:0-107 GCF_002260705.1 Seriola dumerili
TGCACTAAAACAAGACATGGTGTTACTGACCAACAACTTTTTTTACAGCACCTTTAATCTTTATTATGAGCCTTTATTATATAATTTTAAAATATTGTTTTGAGTTT
>NW_019180498.1:0-233 GCF_002260705.1 Seriola dumerili
GCCAAGCAAAAGCAAATGGCTGAAGCAAGAACTGCGTTGATGAGTATTTTGTCTTCAGTACAATATCTGGCGTGTCAAGGACTAGCCATTCAGGGTCATGTGGACACGGAGTCAAACTTGAGACAGCTGCTAAACTTGCGCGCACAAGACATCCCAGAACTACAGTCGTGGCTTGCTTGCAATGAGTCAAAGTGGCTTTCTCATGACATTCTCAATGAAATGACTGAACTGTT
>NW_019180499.1:0-122 GCF_002260705.1 Seriola dumerili
TATGAACTTTTATGCATTAATTTACGATGATGTTTTTTTTTATTTTTATGCCATGCTATACTATGACATCTTTTGACATTTTTATAACATATTATACTCTGACGTTAATTGGTATTTTGATG
>NW_019180500.1:0-618 GCF_002260705.1 Seriola dumerili
CGATGGCCATCCCACCACGAAACCTTTACATCTGCCATGAGGAGAAAATGAACATGAAGCTGTGAGTGTCAGTGAATGTACCACGAGCCAGGCTCAGCTGATTCCAAAGAACCAACAGATAACAGCTCAATTTGCATTTCACTCTTTACATGTGTGGACAGGATCATCACTGTGACATGTCCAGGTCCCATCTCCATGACGACCGTGGGTTTCTGATGATGAAGGTGAAGGTGGGAAACTTATCCATGTTGGTTTAGACTGTTTGATTCAGTACAGTGTCTGGACAGCTCAGTTGTATATGATGCAGGAGAATATGAATAAAATGAAGTTTAAAAGTGTCGAGGTATTCAGACACTAAGGAACTGGCAGCTGCACATGATGTCAGACGAATGAAATTATAGAACTGTTTTGTTTATTGTCAGTAGAACTGGAAGGAGCCAAGTGTTCTTTTCCATAAAAATAGGGTGGAATACCAACCTATTTCTGTGGAAATGCTGCTTTTTTCTTTCCCTCCTGTCCTTCATTTTTCACCTGCCAAGTCTGAGGTTCACTGGATGAGCGGTCGTGGAGAAAACCGAAGGACAGACACACGGAGATTTCTCCATTTAGGAAGAGCAG
>NW_019180501.1:0-117 GCF_002260705.1 Seriola dumerili
TTATAATTACTTGAGTATGCTGAGCTTGTATTGTGGATCATCCTTCAGCTCAAGGAGAAGCTTCACTCCAGAGTCTCCTGGATGGTTGTAGCTGAGATCCAGTTCTCTCAGATGGGA
>NW_019180502.1:0-104 GCF_002260705.1 Seriola dumerili
ATCTAATCAATGTGTTGCTATGTTAAGCAATAGTCACCAGCAGATGTGTGTGTCCCGCGGCGTCCGGTCTGGTCCGGTCCGGTCTGGTCTGGTCCGGTCCGGTC
>NW_019180503.1:0-745 GCF_002260705.1 Seriola dumerili
AAAAAATAACTGCAACATGAAACTGATCAGAAAAGTGTAACAAACTGTAACATGTCCATCTCAGTCTCTTCAGGCCAAGGACACATTTCACTGTGAACAATGTGTCAAAACTTCTGAGTGGTAGTCGTCTGGTGTGTTGGATCCCATTTCCACAAACCACCTCCAAGCCATATCTCCCACCATTGTACCAGCAGTCACACATGTGATAATGGCTTGACCCTGCCCATTCTTATGTAAGTGTATAGAAACTGCAGTTTTAAGCTGTCTCAGAATTCCTATCATGAAATAACCTCCTTGAACCCTCCTTTAAGAGTGACCACTGCACTGAAATATCTCTATTGTCTGTGACAGAAGCCCTGAGGGCAGCTAGAGCTGCATCTCATCCTCACATCTTATTTTGCTGAACCAATCAGCAGTCTTTGACAAGGTGAACCACAACATCCTGCTGTCCATCCTCTCAAAGTGCTCTCTTGGTTCAAATCCAATCTCACTGGCGCTCCTTCAGTGTGTCCTCATCCCATCCCCAAGGATCAGTAATGGGACCCCTTGTCTTTGCAAAATACACCATCTCCTTCAGTCCAATTATCTGGCTCTCTGGCTTGTCATATCACTGCTACGTAGACAACACTCAAATATGCCTGTTGTTCCCACCAGACGACCCCACTGTCTCTGCACAGATCTCATCTCTCACCCCAGTCAAGGTCATGAGAAATCTGGGTGTCATGTTTGATGACCAGCTCTCCTT
>NW_019180504.1:0-113 GCF_002260705.1 Seriola dumerili
CCTTTTTGGCTGCAACACAAAAGTGAAACAATAAAAAAACAAACATTTAGGGCATGTGTCCATTCAAACATACAACACAAACATGCTCACATGTAAATCAGTGGGTCCTCAAA
>NW_019180505.1:0-146 GCF_002260705.1 Seriola dumerili
TTCAAATGAATGGAGACCATGTTCAAATCCTTGAAAACTCCTCTTTGAACTTTTACTACTTTAGCATACTTTCAGCTACAGACTTCATTCGAACTTTAAACTGTTTGCAAGACTTTCAGCTATTAAGTGATTATTCAGCTTATTGA
>NW_019180506.1:0-1102 GCF_002260705.1 Seriola dumerili
AGAGAACAGAACAAATCAAAACACCTATAGGAAAGGGGTTCTGTTGTCTGGCCAAGTAGCTCAGGGTGTTAGAGGACTGCATGGAAACTCCAAGGTCGTGGGTTCAATTCTTCTTAGGTTAGGTGAGTTTTGATGTCCAACAGTGGATGCAAACAGCCAAAGGCTGTAAGAAATAGCAGGGAATTGTCTGACTGAAATAGCTCAGGCTGTAAGAAGTAGCAGTAAATTTATGAAGTCTAGCATCCGGATAATGACAATAATGACAGGACGACGAGAACATACCTTTAAGTGGCCAAGTAGCTCAGGGTGTTAGAGGACTGCATGGAAACTCCAAGGTCGTGGGTTCAATTCTTCTTCGTGGGTTCAATTCTTCTTAGGTTAGGTGAGTTTTGATGTCCAACAGTGGATGCAAACAGTCAAAGGCTGTAAGAAATAGCAGGGAATTGTCTGATCAAATAGCTCAGGCTGTAAGAAGACTGCCTAATAGCTAAGGGACTGTGGGTTCGATTCTTATAAGAGGCAGTAAATTTATGAAGTCTAACATCCAGATAATGACAATAATGACAGGGCGACGAGAACATACCTTTAAGTGGCCAAGTAGCTCAGGGTGTTAGAGGACTGCTTGGGAACCCCTAGGTCGTGGGTTCGATACTTATGAGAGTCGGTGAATTTATGAAGGGCGGGGCATAGGAAGTGGGAGGAGAAAGGGGCGGGGCAAGCGAGACGGGAGGAGAAATGGGTGGGACGCGAGGAAGTGGGCGGGGAAATGGGCGGGGTATTGGAAGTGGGCGGAGAAAGGGGCGGGGCTAACCGCTATATCGTGTGAAAATGGGCGTGGTTTTTGCAAAATGGGCGTGGACATGGGCGGGGCGAGTGAGTGGGCGGGGCAATGTGGGCGGGGCATATAAATGGGCGGGGCTTGTTTTGTGGGCGGGGCCTAGNGAAGTGGGCGGAGAAAGGGGCGGGGCTAACCGCTATATCGTGTGAAAATGGGCGTGGTTTTTGCAAAATGGGCGTGGACATGGGCGGGGCGAGTGAGTGGGCGGGGCAATGTGGGCGGGGCATATAAATGGGCGGGGCTTGTTTTGTGGGCGGGGCCTAG
>NW_019180506.1:3554-10770 GCF_002260705.1 Seriola dumerili
ATGGCATTCACACATGTGGAAAATTCATGGACAAATCAATCACAGAAAGAGTAAAATTTGTACAAACAAAAAGATTGTGTTTTGGATGTCTGAAACCAGGACACCAGTCAAGGAACCATGAAAAGAGAAGTGTCTGTGACACATGTACCAGGAAGCACCCAACATGCTTACATGCAGATTGTGCTAAAGATGACAAGCGGAAGGAAAGTGGGAAACACTCAAAGGAGAAAGAAAGGTTAAAGGAAAATGTGGAGTCTAAACAGACTGACGAAACGCCAAATGAAGCAACCTCTAACCGAGCGGTGCAAGACATGGACAGCACTCACACATCCAGAGTTATGCCAGTGTGGTTGTCCACGATAAGTAACCCAGAGAATTAAACTGTCATATATGCACTTTTGGACAGTCAAAGTGACACCACTTTCATCTTGCAAGATAAGGCAGACACTCTTGACACACAGAAGAAGCCTGTACGATTAAAACTCTCCACGTTGTCATCCAGAAGCACAGTCGTTCCAAGTCAGAAGCTAACTGGGCTGCAGGTCAGAGGTTTCTACTCATGAAAGAAAATCCCTCTCCCAGTAACCTATTGAAGAGAATTAATTCCTGCCAATTTAAGTCACATTCCTACTCCAAAGACAGCAAGGGCATGGCCTCACCTAGAGCACCTTGCGGAAGAAATTGCTCCTTTGATGGAATGTGATGTTGGTATGCCCATAGGTTACAAGTGTTCTCAAGCCCTGTTACCCAGAGAAGTTGTGTCAGGCAAAAACAATGAGCCATTTGCCCAAAGAACAGACCTTGGCTGGAGTATAGTCGGCTGTGTCAATCCTTGTGTAGACTATGGCGATGCACTTGGAAGCAGGTTGTTGTCAGGCAAGTAGTACCTTGTCTGTAGTCTCCTGCTTGTGTGACTAGTGAAGTTGGATACATATGCCGAACACAAGTCAAGGAATTAGTCATGGCACCTGATGTGATAAAGATGCTTGAGTCTGACTTGAATGAAAGGGCTGCTGCGGATGCTCACTTCTCTCAAGAGGATGTGCGCTCCATATCAACAATGGAGGAAGGAATCAAGATCAATGCAGATGGTCAATGTGAAATGCCCTTGCCATTTAAGGAAGCCAGGCCAGATCTGCCGGACAAGAAGAAATGTGCAGATCAGCGTCTAAAATGTTTGAGAAGGAGATTTGAGAGAGACAAGCAATACCATAAGGATTACCTATCTTACATGAGTGAAACGATTGCTTGTAGGGACGGTTCCAGATGAAGAAATGGACAAGACCCCTGCCTGGTACATCCCTCACGATAGGGTGTATCACCCCCAGAAACCAGGAAAAGTACGGGTCGTGCTGGATTGCTCTGCAAAGTTTCAAGGCATGTGACTGAACGATGATCTGCTTACTGGGCCAGAATTGATAAATACCCTGGTGGGTGTTCTCTGTCGGTTTGGTAAGGGTCCGGTAGCAATCATGTGCGATGTTGAATGTATGTTCCATCAGTTTCATGTCAGAGCAGAAGACCAAGACTATTTGAGATTTCTGTGGTGGGATGATGGAGACATTCAATCCCAGCCATCAGTTTATAGAATGAGAGCGCACCTGTTCGGGGCAGCATCATCATCCGGATGTGCAAACTATGGACTGAAACACATTGGCACTCAAGGACAAGGTGGCTTTGGTGAAGCATCCATCCGCTTCATTGAAAGAAACTTTTACGTGGATGATGGCCTGACTCACGATACAGTTAGTCAGTGAAGTGAGACAGCTCTGCAGCACTGGCAAGCTGCGAATCCATAAGTCTGTTTCAAATCGTCGGGAAGTGCTTGCATCAATTCCCAGGGAAGATTGTGCTGAAACAATAAGACATCAAGACTTAGCCTTGGGTGAGCAGCAGATTGAGAGAGCCTTAGGTGTGAAATGGTGCGTCTCTTCAGATCAATTCCTATTCAGGGTCATTGTAAACGAACATCCGATCTCTAGAAGAGGACTCTTGTCGACAGTGGCCTCTATCTACGATACACTCAGGTTTTTAGCACCTTTCATTGTTGTTGGGAAGCAGATACTTCAACAGATGTGCCGAGACAAGATGGGATGGGATGAACCTCTGTCTAATGACTTGCGGCCACAATGGGAGTCTTGGCTGTTGGACTTACAGAATCTAACAGATGTCAAGATTCAGCGATGTTACCTCCCAACAGGTTTCAAGGAAGTTCAAAGATACGAACTCCATCACTTCTCCGACACAAGCGTCACAGGGTATGGAGTGTGTACTTACCTGAGAGCAATCAGTGCATCAGGACAAATCCACTGTTCTCTAGTCATGGCTAAGGCCAGAGTCGCTCCCTTAAAGGTCACCACCGTAGCAAGACTTGAGCTGTCAGCAGCTGTTGTTGCAGACAGTTCAATCTTAATAACGATGCCAGACGATTTGATGTCTTTGTGGCAAACCGCATCCAGCGTATGAAGGAAAGTACCAGTTCAAGTCAATGGAGACATGTGCCCTCTGAGGAAAATACCGCTGATCATGCGTCATGGCTGCATAAACTGAATCCTTTCTTGGATGAGCAAGGAATCCTCAGGGTGGGAGGTCCACTAGAGCACGCTGCTTTGCATCCGCACATCAAGCATCCAGCAGTGTTGCCAAGGACGAGTCATATATCAAAGTTGTTGATCAAGCACTACCATCAAAGGGTGCAACACCAAGGGCGTGGTATAACAATGAATGAGCTGCGATCAAACGGCATCTGGATACTTGGATGTAGTCATGCTGTGTCGTCCTACATCTACAAGTGTGTCAGGTGTAGAAAGTTCAGAAGGTGTACAGAGCAACAAAGAATGGCAAACCTACCCCCTGAATGCATGGAAACAACTCTTCTCTTTACATATTGTGGGATGGAGTGTTTTGGCCCATTCTATGTCAAGGAGGGCAGAAGGGAGCTGAAGAGGTATGGCCTGCTGTTTACCTGTCTGTGCTCTCGTGCTGTGCACATTGAACTGCTCGACGACATGACGACTGATGCCTTCATTAATGCTCTTCGTGCCTTCATTGCCTTACGTGGAAATGTTGGACAACTTCAGTCTGATCAGGGCACTAACTTTGTTGGTGCTAGACGTCAATTCCTGGAAGCTGTAAAAGAGATGGACCAAGAGGGCCTTAAGCACCTAGACTGTGAGTTTGTCATGAACCCTCCATCTGCCAGCCATATGGGTGGAGCCTGGGAAAGGAAAATCAGAAGAATAAGAAGTGTGCTGACATCTATTCTGGATCAGTCATCCAGAAGGCTTGATGGATTATCTTTGCAAACTTACCTTTATGAAGTTATGACAATCATAAACAGCAGACCTTTAACAGCTCACTTACTCAATGATCCAGCTGGGCCACAGCCTCTTACACGTAATCATATTCTGACAATGAAGTCTTCAGTACTCTTGCCACCACCTGGAGAGTTCATCAAGGAAGACCTGTATCTTGACAAAAGATAGCAAAAGGTGCAACATTTAGCCAATGAGTTCTGGTCTAGATGGAAGAAAGAGTACCTGTTAAACCTGCAACAGAGACAAAAATGGCAAAAGACGCGCAGAAATGCAAAGGTCGATGATATAGTGATTGTGCAAGACGACACTGCACCACGGAATGAGTGGAAACTGGCCAAGGTCACTGAAGTATATCTGGGTAAGGATGGATGTGTGAGAAAGCTTCTATTGCTCATCAGTGACTCAGCTCTAGATGATCAAGGAAAACGTCTCAGTAAACCAACTTATCTGGAGCAGCCTGTCCAAAAGACGGTTACCCTGCTTGAAGCCGAGTAGTGCAGCTGTCTGTCTACCTTTCTTTTCTATTCTTTCAGGATGTTCTTATTTGAATCCTACACTTAAGTTCATTGGAGAAATCACAGGTGATTTGGTGGGAGTGTAGCTGCCATTAGAGATAGTCATACAATTTAAGTTCATTTAACAATTTAAAAAGTCTGCTACCTACGCAAGTATGTTGGCGCAGATATGAACTCCATCACTTCTCCGATGCAAGTGTCACAGGGTATGGAGTGTGTACTTACCTGAGAGCAATCAGTGCATCAGGACAAATCCACTGTTCTCTAGTCATGGCTAAGGCCAGAGTCGCCCCTCGCAAAGGTCACCACTGTAGCAAGACTTGAGCTGTCAGCAGCTGTTGTTGCTGTCCGTACTAGTGATCTGCTCAGGAAGGAGCTGGAAATAGAAAGTGCCCAGGAGATTTTCTTGACAGACTCAAAGTTGGTCCTTGGATACGTCAATAACAATGCCAGACGATTTGATGTCTTTGTGGCAAACTGCATCCAGCGTATGAAGGAAAGTACCAGTTCAAGTCAATGGAGACATGTGCCCTCTGAGGAAAATCTCGCTGATCATGCGTCAAGGGGCCTCAGGGCTAAAGAGCTCATTGCTTCTAACTGGTTTACTGGTCCAGAACTTCTGTGGTGTGAAGAGCCTCCCAGCGGAGATGTTAAGGTGGGAGACATAGCAGTTGAAGACCTAAAAGTTGGTAAAGCTTTCGCACACAAGACCTCGACAATAGAAGATTCACTGCTTGATCGCTTCCTGAAGTTTTCTAGTTGGGACAGTTTAGTCAGAGCCGTTGCCAGACTTGTACGACGTGTCAAAGAGATGAAAGATTTGACATCAAGAACCAATGAAGCCACAAGTCTCGAATGGGAAAGGATGCAGAACTTACTATCATAGGCAAGGTCCAAAGAGCAACCTTCTGGAAGGAAATAAAGCGTCTTCAGTGCGGTAAGGAGATGGTAACAATCCCTTGTTACAGGCTGCATAAACTGAATCCTTTCTTGGACCAGCAAGGAATCCTCAGGGTGGGAGGTCGACTAGAGCACGCTGCTTTGCATCCGCACATCAAGCATCCAGCAGTGTTGCCAAGGACGAGTCACATATCAAAGTTGTTGATCAAGCACTACCATCAAAGGGTGCAACACCAAGGGCGTGGTATAACAATGAATGAGCTGCGATCAAACGGCATCTGGATACTTGGATGTAGTCATGCTGTGTCGTCCTACATCTACAAGTGTGTCAGGTGTAGAAAGTTGAGAAGGTGTACAGAGCAACAAAGAATGGCAGACTTACCCCCTGAACGCATGGAAACAACTCCTCCCTTTACATATTGTGGGATGGAGTGTTTTGGCCCATTCTATGTCAAGGAGGGCAGAAGGGAGCTGAAGAGGTATGGTCTGCTGTTTACCTGTCTGTGCTCTCGTGCTGTGCACATTGAACTGCTCGACGACACGACGACTGATGCCTTCATTAATGCTCTTCGTGCCTTCATTGCCTTACGTGGAAACGTTGGACAACTTCAGTCTGATCAGGGCACTAACTTTGTTGGTGCTAGACGTGAATTCCTGGAAGCTGTAAAAGAGATGGACCAAGAGGGCCTTAAGCACCTAGACTGTGAGTTTGTCATGAACCCTCCATCTGCCAGCCATATGGGTGGAGCCTGGGAAAGGCAAATCAGAAGAATAAGAAGTGTGCTGACATCTATTCTGGATCAGTCATCCAGAAGGCTTGATGGGTCATCTTTGCAAACTTACCTTTACGAAGTCATGGCAATCATAAACAGCAGACCTTTAACAGCTCACTTACTCAATGATCCAGCTGGGCCACAGCCTCTTACACGTAATCATATTCTGACAATGAAGTCTTCAGTACTCTTGTCACCACCTGGAGAGTTCGTCAAGGAAGACCTGTATCTTGACAAAAGATAGCGTAAGGTGCAACATTTAGCCAATGAGTTCTGGTCTAGATGGAAGAAAGAGTACCTGTTAAACCTGCAACAGAGACAAAAATGGCAAAAGACGCGCAGAAATGCAAAGGTCGATGATATAGTGATTGTGCAAGACGACACTGCACCACGGAATGAGTGGAAACTGGCCAAGGTCACTGAAGTATATCTGGGTAAGGATGGATGTGTGAGAAAGCTTCTATTGCTCATCAGTGAATCAGCTCTAGATGATCAAGGAAAACGTCTCAGCAAACCAACTTATCTGGAGCGGCCTCTCCACAAGACGGTTACCATGCTTGAAGAGTATTCTGTTGTATGTGTTTGCAAATTTAAAGCAGCTTGTTACTGCATGAAATTTGAATTATTATTATTATTTATTATGATATATGATGGATTTACAAGTGCCAAGTCAAGGATAACTGAACTTCAAGTCTGATCTAAATGCCTTCTTTGTATTGCTATTTTTCAGCTACCTAAGGTCCCTGCTTGAAGTCCTTGTTCCTTGAAATTTTACTTGTACAATCAAAGGTGTGGCATCATTCAGTCAAAAACCTGCACTAACAAATTTCTACAAACAACAGCATTTCACTAGTGTCTTACATCATCGTACAAGTCTGCTACGTAACAAGAACTACTTTTGTAAGACTGTTATGTTGGATTTGTTTGCAAATTTAAAGCAACTTTTTACTGCATGACATTTTAAATTTGTTCAAACACAAGTGTATCTTTGGAGTTTCCACTACTGAAGAATCACAAACAGGTGTAACTAAGCTAGAATAGTGGTTTAGTTGAAGCATGAATTTTCTTTAGCAAAGAAAAGAATGTACTTTACACATATAAATAAGATGTTAAGAATGAAAATGTGGCCTGACACGTTAAACACAAAATCTAATCAATGTGTTGATATGTTAAGCAATAGTTACCAGCAGATGGTTGTCCCACGGCGTTCGGTCCGGTCCGGTCCGGTCCAGTCAGTTGGAGGTGGAAGGGACGACTGCCAAAGAGGAAGTGGAGGGTTCCAGCTGCATTTATAGAGAAGAGGATTAGTGGTATAATCTTTTAGAGTTTTTGTGTGTAATAGTAAATAGTAAATTAGCAGAATCTATGAAATGAAAATGAATTGAGAAGTAAGATATGCTAACTTGAATAAAAATGAAGACTATTGTGTGATGAGTTTCTGTAATTAAATGTAATTTAAAATTTAATATGGATTTAAAGGCGGTACAGCAGAAGAAAATGGTGACATACCATTGCAGCAGCAAAAAGAGTGAATCTAAAAGTATAAAGTGCATTATGAATGTAGGATTGATTGCAGATGAATTGATATGAAGTTTGTAAAAATGTGACCTACGTGATGTGTTGTCCAGGTGGTCCAGAGGGTCCAGACAGTTGAGCAAAGGTGACATGACAGGAGGTGGTCAGAGCTGAGGCCTGCTGATTGAGCCATGAT